>NC_056729.1:108691080-108909848 GCF_019279795.1 Protopterus annectens
TGTTTATGGAAGGGAACCACAAGATTGGCTTCCTTTTTACTGAGGAGAGCATCTTGGTTGTATTGCATATGGCGAGACCTATGCATTTGTGTATGTGTCTGTACAGTGCATTGGTGTAAGATTCTGTGGTCATGCAACTAGTCTCCGCCTGCATGGGTGCCATGCAGTTAGCCACCTCTGTGTAGGTGCCCAAAGTTTGCTATGGAGAATATTTCATGGTGGTTACCTTTGTGGGGTGGTGGGAGGGATGTGGATTTCCAAGGTGATTAGTTTCTGTTAGTATCTAACCAGGGAGGAGTTGACTATTGATGTAGAGCAATATTTGCCCATGTTAGTAATGACCAGGTCAAGGATGTTGCTACCTCTAGTTGGAGTAAGAATGAGCATGGCCAGGGCATTGGAATTAATGAATTCCAGAAAGCATTGGCCAAGTGTATTGGTACATGAGTAGTTTTTCCAGTTAATGGTGGGGTAGTTGATGTCGGCTACTATGAGAGTGTTGGGTTGGAACCTAATATGCCCCATGGTGCTTAGGAATGGGGAGTGTGAGTCTTGGGCCATGTTTGTGGACCTACAGCAGGCTATGACCTGTATTGCTGTCTTATCCGATGTTAGCTGCCCCTGAAGTATCTCAGATGCATTATGCTGTGCTAACAGTCTGTAGATGTGCACACCCATTATGAATATTGAAACACCACCACCTTTGCAGCTTCGGTCAAAGTTCTGGGCCAAACAGGTGTGGAATGAATGATAGCCTGGTAGCGCAGGTATGCTTCCTGCTGCCTTGAATCAGTTCTTTGTAACAGCACAAATGTCAATGTTCTCCAGTTTAAGGAGTGCTTTGAATGAGTGCATTCTGAAATGTAGACCTCTAGTGTTGAGCAGCATGATCCTCAGATTACATTTGTAGCTGTTACAGTGGTAATGTGGTCTTTGGAACACTGCCTAAAAAAGCCACTATAGGGGTAGCAAGAGCCTTGGCCAGTATCTGGAAGTACAGGGGTGACAGATGCAAGTCATCTCTGGCAAAGGATCATGGTCTGTCAAACATGTCATCCCTGTCACACAGATAGTGGATCCCCTTAAAATGATACCAGAAACGTAGCCAGTTGTTGAAATCAATCATTTTCAGCTTGTACAGTGGTGTCATTCTGGGTGATAGTAGGATGCTGCTCAGGGCTAGGGTCATACCCGTCTGGGCTACATAGTTGGAGAACTCCTCCATGTCTGTTTCAATATTGTCCAGGGAGGTAAGACTCAGGTCATTCACACCCACATGTACAATGACAGAGTCATAAGTATACCTGTTATTGAGGGACCTCAGCATGTGTGTTATGTGGCAGCTCCTGGTGCCTGACAGGCAGCTGACTGTCACTTTCTCCTTTTTCAACCTAGTGAGTGGGACATCACTGTTCTTCACTATCAAGTCAACTATGCCTAGTGTTTTGGCCATGCTGTTTTGCCTTAGACGCTTTGGTTGACTGACACACTCTTTAGGAGACATATGTGTCTTGTGATTAGTGTTGTGTGGTGGTGGTGGAGTGCATGTCTGCCTTGGTGGTCTCTCCTGTTTGTGCAGCTTTTTATTGACAGCCTCCACAAAGGTGGGTGTGTGCTTTGTGTTTTTATATGAAGGCAGTGCTAGTGTGTGTTCTGGAGGGCTATGTGTTCCATGTAGTGTGGTGCAAGTGCTGACCACCTCCTCTTGACCAACTATTCTGGTCTTGGCTGGAGAGTGTGTGGTTTCCAATTTGGATATATAATTGCATCTCTTGAAAGTCTGAATGTAGAGAGGTAAGAGGTGAGGGTTGTCAATGTACATGAGGCAGTTGCTACATTGCCTCGCGATGGCCAAGTTTAGCAGGTTAATAGGTGAAAGCACAGGGAACTGACATGTAGATATGCCTGGAGGGGTGGCCATTAATAATAATTACTGGAGCTGTTTCCTCATAGAATTCTTAGTACTATTAACACTTTTGTGTGCTAAAATACTTGCTACAAGATGTCTGGTAAAGTGTTAAAGTAATAAGCTATTGAAAGTGCAGGAGAGGAGAGAACTAGCATATCTAAGTGACAAATTGAGGAGCAGACTTGGGCAACACTCAGAACCTAACATACAGTCCTGGATACAGCAAACCTGTATCTGGACTAGACTAGTTACAAGAAAGGTAACTAATTAGTACTATTTTAATAGTCAAATGTCTGGTATATTATATGTGTCTCCATGGTAGTGTAGCTGGTGTACAATGGATGTGTGAGTGCATATCACATGTGCAACCACTCATGTATACACATCTGTCCCATACAGTAGACTCACACCCCTTGCTACTGTAATAACAGCACATATATGCATGTTATGTAAAGGAAATAATATACACCTGGCCTGCAACAAAATACACAGCCCTTGCAGGTTTTGAATCCAGGAAACTGTACACAATAGTCAAAGCATATAACCACTAAGCTATCTGAGCTGTATTGATTTATGATGCTTTCAACCATAGCATGCAGTGCAGTTGGTTTATCATAGGGAAGGAAGAGTGTGGAATCAGCAATGATTTAGTTGTCAATAACTTGCAGCACTGTCAGAGCCAAGAGCACCTTAATACAATTCTGGACCATGCCAGATGAAGTTGGGGACCAGTCTATGGACACACAAGTACATTAGTAATGATACAAAGGGACCCATGCCACTGACATCTGCTGCCCCCCCCTACACAGTACAACTAATAAGTACACAGTACAGTGTTACAAATTCAGGATAGGACATACACAATGGCTAGACATACACTGACTTCTTAACAATATAACTAAAATGACTGAGGATAGAAAAACAATAGACAACCAGCCATCAATACACACAAATGTTTTAATGTGTTTTGCTGTCAAGTATTACAACATTACAAAATATATTTGCCTTAAATACAGGAAGCAATTGACACTTAATTGTGTATGTTCTTAAACAGCCTCCAGTTACACTCCTCAGTTAATCCCCTAGGGGATACAGTATCAAATGGTACAATGTAAATTGATTTGTCACATAACAATGGTCCTGTTATAAGTGTTCAATCAAACTGGGAAACACACCTTTTCCAGAAAAGTACATTATAACCCACCACATTCCCATGGTGAAATGTATGAAAAGTAACAGCTATAGAATGTTTGTACATGTAATAACTAATATGTCTCAAATGTTCTAACAGACAGATTCTAAGGCATGTCCAACTATTCTGCAGACCCACCTCTTGACTGTATAGTGTTCTATATGCTGTCCAGCCTTTGCACAGATATGTATGGCACCTACCTCACTTAATGTGTCTTATTCCACAACGTCACTGGGATGATAGCAGGAATGTCAGCACTAAATACTCATAGACCATACCTATCAACCTTCTACTGCATGACAACTGGACAAAGCCTTTCAAATAAGTGGAGGACAGAGGTCCAATAGGGCCATATTTGAAATATTGCTGTTATACACTGAGAAAGTTACTGGTGTTACAGGGTTGGTTGCAACAACTCTATTCTGAGGGATATGAAGTCAGAAACACAAATGGATGTTATCATTTACTGACAGCAATGACCAGAGTATGCCACGGATTTGCCAAGGACAACACCTGTCTGGGTAACTCACCAAACAAAACAGGCAAACCACCGGCCATTATGTGGATAGGCCTACAGTTCAGAGCTATGCGGACACATAACTTTGTCAGACTGACATCCCTGCAGAAGTAGCATGTACACACAAAGCCCATAAAACTAGCAGTATTTCACACCATATAACAGCAATACTCACATTTGGTCCCTAAGTCTGTAACCTTCTCCACCATTTAGTTGGTCTGTCTCCACAAGTCTTGTTTTAAGAGTTATTCCCACCTGCTGTGTGTAACACTCAGTAGTCATACACCTCCAGGATGTGTTCTTTACAGCCAAGGCAAAGGGACAATGCCCACATTAAGTACTCAATGATAGGAGTGTCTTGCTATGACATTGGCTATTGGAAGAACTACCCAGCTGCTCTGCATGCAGTTAGAAAGTGGGAAACACCAATTGGTGCACAGGCCATCACCTGGTCAAGAGCATTACCTACAAAGGGCATGCAGACACCTTTTCCAAACATCTGTCCACCAGTACTCCATGTTGAGGAACAAAAAGACATGGAGCAACCTTCTGATACAACCCAGTGCAGTGTGAAATAATAAAAAAGTTATGTGAAACAAGTCAGCATATAAGTGAATGTAGCATGTGTTTTCTAATAATGGGAAATAGGATTTTGAAAGATTATGTCTGAGCAAGACTTGCTGTAGTGATGTCCTGCTAAACAGCACCTATGGCCATAGCATCTGCCTCTCTCTGCTGTGACATAGAACACAGCTCAGGACCCTAACTCACCCCAGGAAAGGACAGCTCACATATGACAAACACTGGACTATCTGTCCAACACTACTGACTGTGCCACTGCTAGGCCAGCTACAGGGATATTGTACATATCCATATGCTACCTGTGAATATGAGTATGATACACGTTTGTCGTGTCAATCTAAGAGAACTATATAGTGTGTGTACACCTTCCATAGCCAGAGAACAGACAGATTCCACACATGTGGATGGACAGGGGTGTTCATAGATAGATTGTTGCCCATCATGGCCCTGCCACAAGTGCCACAGCAGGTGTCACCAGACGCATGTTTTGGACTGTCATGGAGGCACAGGTGTGTGTCAAATCTAACACTGGACATATTCTCAGAGTCACAAAGGCAACTCTTCATCCTATGTGTGACATCCTTGATCTTTGAGATGCCCACCATTATTATGCTGAGGTCATAGATGGCTGGGTGAGATGGTGGCAATTGTCGACTGTAGGATGTCTGTGCCACACCATATGGCAGGAGTTAGGCAATAGCCACATAGACATAGGACAGCACATGTGCTGGGAGTACAGTGGTGTAAAAGTGTAAACCATGGCCACATTTGTCACTCAAACACACACAGTCAAAATACTGATCTCACACACATAAACATGCACACTTGGCATGACTGAGATTGGAACCATTACCTACCTAGGTCTTGCTATTAAAGTTCTCTGCATTTATTGCACATGCCATTGAGAAAGTAGGGTAAAATGTGCTCCACAGTTCCTCTAAGGTGAACAACATCCACTGGCTTTGCACAGTATGGGAATGGGAGATGTCCTGAATGAGAATGGCCAGGAAATACTATCAGCTACAAAAATACCCACAATGACCAATACAGATACAGCCATACACACATTTGCCACACCCGTGGTTAGCAGCCCTGCCTATCTTGTCATTCAGTCCATTCTGTTACAGTGTTTTGGCACACAGCACATGATTTATTGGGCTGAAGAGTGTTATCATTTACTTGTATGGTTGATGATGACAGCGGTCCTCATACAGTAGACCTTGGGACATGTACTGGGGGTACCATGGTGTAAAAATATCACACCCACCACCCCACCCACATTGGATATAGTACTCACTCATACCCATGATAATGCTACAACAAACCCACAATCATACATTTACTAGGAATGAGATTCAAACCTTTGCCTGCCTATCTAATTATTGCTATTGTACTAACATGTATTTATCGCATGTGCCACAGAGCTAGTAGGGTGAAGATTCTTTCATGGCTCTCCTAAGGTGAGCAACATCACCATCCCTTGTAATGTATGGCAATGTGCAGTGTATTTGGAGAATGGGGTCTCAGAATGCTGTCTCCTACAAATATGCACAGTCACATTCACTTGCAAACACATACATACATACACACACGCACACACACACACACACACACACACACACACACACACACACACACACACACACACACACTCACATATGCCAGAACTCAGAGGGTGAACCACACCTGCCTACTCATTGGTAGAACAGTGTTATGCTGGTACTGCAAGCTCAAGGTAGCCCATAGAGTGAAGGGTGTCACAAGGTACCTTTACAATGCAGTACAGCAGCAGCCCTTTCCAAGTATAGCAATGGGGGGTGTAATAGGTGAGAAGGTCCTCAAAGTATTTTCAACTACAAGTTTACAAACTCACAAACACTGTTATACACAGTAATGCACATAGACACATTTGTCAGTACTGAGGTCCATTGGTGCAGGTGTCCCTGGGTGTGTACCAGGCTAATGTCCATGGAGATTTAAGAAGAGTAGGGCATGTGAGTACACTGGTATCATGGCACCTGACATTTGTCAGCATGCCATCTATCAATTACTGCCACTTGAGTGATCGCTAAGGTGACAGTTATATTCACCATCCACTCATCTGAATTTCTCTTGAAGAGGGCCAGTGAGGTGCTTTGATTGACATGTATGCAACATATATCACATAACGTGACCAGTGCCTGGGTTATGGACCTGTTCCTAAGCATGTTCTGTTGAATGTGATAATGAGATTGAGGTATCCATGGCATGTGGCGCATACAGCATGGTGTTTCCTAGCTGTGGCATTTGTAACATAGCTGAGCAGACATAACATTGTCAGTCAAGCATGGATTGCCTGTAAGTAGCCAATATGTGACCAGGAACACCCGGAGGTTTTGGGCTCTTTCCATATCAAACAGTTGTTTCATGCCTAGGGTCATACATGTCAGGTACACTTGCAGCCTACCCAGTTGTTGAAGGTGTCTACTGAGTTACATGGCAAATGGGCCATTGGACCTGCTGATCGGCCTAATGAGCGGGCAGTAGAGGGAGACATTGACCTCTTCATTCCTGGATGACACACCCTTAGTTATTCAATGTGCCACATGGAAGGACTTTCTGTCCACAGTGGCAGTGTGGTGGTCAGAAGAGAGGTTGCTGTCAAGCTGTGTCCACTGGACTACCACCGATGTGGTCATTCATGGACAACACATTGATTCAGCATGGGATTGGGACACATTTCTTGACATCGAGACTAAGGCCAGTGCTCTGACAACAGTTGGAGGTGTCAGTGGTGACTTTATGCAGGATGTTAACATAATCTGGGGATGTAAACAGAGCCCCCAATTAGCAATTGTCTGCAAACATTGTTAACCACAGTTCATTCCTGTCGGGCTGGATATCAGAGCCACACACAACACACATGACTAGACACAGAACAAGAACCTGTGGTACTCCACACATGACTGTTTGGCAGTCTGACACCACTCATGACTGTTTTGCAGTCTGACATGGAGTCCACTGCTTTCACACTGTGAGTTCCATCTGTGAGCCAGTTTGCAGACCACTTAGTGACATGGGAATTAATGAATAGATGAGTGTGTTTGCCTATGATTACTGAGTGTGGAATTGTATCACAGGACTACAAGGGCCACATATCTTGTTTTGGACTCCATATTGTTCTATAGTAATATCACATGACAAACAGATTATAGGACTGAAGAGTGCCCACAGCTACCACAAAAGTGGGCCCTGTACAGTGGACATTTGGTAGTTTGCTGGTTGGACCACAAAAAAGTGTAGCAAAACCCACCCACCAATGGATATGGATCACAATGTTAATGACACAACCACAGGCAGACACAGAGACACACACACTTGACAGGAATGAGATTCAAAACCCTACCTAACTAGTTTACTGCACTATAGCATTACGCATTCATCAGACGCACCACAATGCTTACATATTTAAGAACTGTCCAAAAGTATCTTTAAAGGTGAGTGACATCAGCAGCAGTGATAAAGGAGGGGAAAGGGAAGTGTAGTAAGTGCTAATGGCCTCAAAATCATGTCTCTACAACTACAGACACTCTCACACAAATAAATTTTCCAGGACCAAGATTAGAACTCCTACCTAACTAGTTTATTGCACTACAGCATTACTCATTTATCAGACATCGACAAAGCTTACACATTTGAGAGCTGTCCAAAGGTAACTTTAAAGGTGAGTGACATCAGCTGTAGTGATAAAGGAGGGGAAAGAGAAGTGTAGTAAGTGCCAATGGCCTCAAAATATTTATTCATTTACATTTGTTAACCGGGAAAGTCCAATTGGATTCAAGTTCATTTTCAGCAGAAGCCCAGGGAGCAAAGCTCCACATAAACAAATACATAAGACATAACAGTTGGAGTTTTTATACAATTACATATAGATATATGTTCCAGGTTTGTTGGAATACATACATAAAAACTTTACAATTATTGATTCTAATATTATAACATAAACAGTTGTAGTAGTACAAAGCTGAGCAAGGTAGCATTTCATTCAGTAGTATAATACATTAGAATGAGGCAGCTGATTTTATCCAATTTATTGTAAGACAGTTTATACAAGTAGCCAGGGAATGTAGTAATACATTTAATAGTGAGTAGGTTAGTCTGGGTTTGTACAGGGGCAGAACCAGTGCGTTTTTAGGTGTGTTTTGAGAGACGTTTTAAATTGGATTATGGAGTGGACTGCCGTAAGTTCAGCAGGGAGTAGCTTCCAGATTTTGCCAACAGAGTTGGAAAATTATGACTCACCTGCTGAGTTATTGGATGTAACAGTTTTTATTAGCATTTTATCAGAAGAATGGAGTGGTTTTAAGTTATTGTAGTGGGTGATTATGTTTTTGAGTATGGGCGTGTTTTCTGGCTGATAGAGGAATTTGTGAACAACTGTTAATTGGGTATACTGGAGTTGAGAGGGTAACTCTTGCCAGCCTAGAGACTGTAGATTAAGACAGTGGTGTGTTCGATATGCTGAACCTGTGACAAATCTGGCAATATTATTATAGCAGCTATTATGTTTATTGAGGTCAGATTTACTTAGGTTTGTATAAATTGAGGAGGCATAAAGAAGGGTTGCTAGTAAGTGTGTATGGGCAATCACTGTCCTAGCAATTGGGGTTAGGAATGGCTTAATCCCATATAAAGAGCCAAGTTTTTTATTAACTCTTTTAATGGTTCTAGCGATGTGGTCCTTAAACTTCAGGTTATTGTCAACTATTACACCTAGTAGTTTTGTAGTAGATTCTGAGGAAATTATGGTGCCATTGTTGGATATTATGGTAAATGAAGGCAAAGGGAGTTTCCAAGAGGGGGTGAAGAATAAGTTTTGTTTTATTTGGATTTAATAGAAGATGCCGGTCAGTCAGCCAGCTTTCAACTTTGTTAAAGGTATTTTGGGACAAGGTCTGTAGGTCTATCGGAGAGGTGGCAGAACAGATTAGGGTGGAGTCATCTGCATATTGAATGCAGGTTGCTTTGGGGATAACTGTGTTGGAGATCATTAAAGAGGATGGAAAATAGAAGAGGTCCTAGTATAGACCCTTGAGGCACTCCAGGGGTGATTGGCAAAAAGGAGGATATGCTATCCTTCCATAGCACAGCTTGTTGTCTGCCGTTTAGATAGGATTGAAACCAGCATATTGCCAGGTTATCTATGGCAAGAGTTTTTAGTGTCCATAGGAGTAGTTGATGATTTACCATGTCAAACACCTTGGATAGGTCAGGAAAGAGGACAGAGGAAAGCTTGTTATTATTATGATATTGATTTATTGTCTGAGAGATAGAAAGAAGGGCTGAGGTTGTACTATGATGGGTTCTAAATCTGTGTCAAGAGGGGGCTAGGAGATTGTTCAAATTAAGGTAATGCAAGAGTTGCTTATGGATACATTTTTCCATAATTTTAGCCAGAGAGGACAGAATGGCAATAGGCCAGTAGTTTGATAGTTCAGTGGAATTACCCCCTTTATGAAGAGGAATGATGTGGGAAATTTTCCAGATGGAGGGGATATATGCTTCTGAGATGGTTCTGTTGATTAATATTGAATTGGGATATGGTAATACATCTGCAGCTTTTTGAAGATATTCAGCAGGAGTAGGTCTGTTGATAGGGTGGTGGGTTTCAGTTTCCTAATTAAAGATCTGATAAGTGATGTTGGTACTGGTTGGAAGTTAAAGGAGGGGTGAGTGTTGGATATGGGGTCAATTGGGTTTGGGTTATTGGGTGCTAGCTGGTTGGCAAGGAATTGTATAGTTTCTGTAAAGAAAGTGTTAAAGGTGTTGGCAATAATTTCTAGAGGTTTTTGGAGGGCAGTCATGGGGGTAGGGGTAGTAGTATGTCCTTGGTGGAGAAGATTGTTTAAACTGGACCAAAAATTTTGTGGTTGATTTTGGTGTAGGTTGTTTCTACAACTACAGACACTCTCATACAACCAAGCATTTACATTTGGCAGGACCGAGGTTAAAACTCCTACCTCACTAGTTTATTGCACTATGGGATAACACATGTATCAGACATGCCACAACACTTACATAGGTCAGAGTTGTCCAAAGGTATCTTTAAAGGTGAGTGACATCAGCAGCAGTGATAAAGAAGGGGAAAGGGAAGTGTAGTAAGTGCCATTGCCCTCAAAATCATGTCTCTACAACTACTCTAACACAAACAAACACTTTAATATTTGCCAGCACCAAGATTAGGACTCCTAACTAGCTAGCTTACTGCACTATAGTGCTATGCATTTATCAGATACACCATAAAGCTTGCATACTTAAAAAGCTCTACAAAGGGATCTTTAAAGGTGAGTGACATTAGCAGCAGTGATAAAGGATGGCAATGTGAAATGGAGTGAGTGGGAATGGCCTCAAAATCTTTCACCTACAAACACACAAACAAACAGACACACCTTTACATTTGCCAGGACTGTGATTAGGATTGCTACATAAATAGTTATTGGTACTCTACTGTTACACAGTTATCACAAGCACAACAGAGCCTATAGGGCTGAGGGCTAACAAAAGGAATTTGTACAGTGACTGACTGCAGCACATGTTCTGATATTGGGTAAAGGGATGTGTACTGGGTGGGGATGGAATAAAACAGCAATCCCTTCACACACACAAACACACACACACACACACACACACACACACACACACACACACACACACACACACATACACAGTTGCCAGGACTGAGATTTGTAACTCTATATAAGCACTTATTTGCTTTAGTAAGTTATGCATTTATCGCACTGCTATTGAGCTTACAGATCTGAGGCTTGTCCAAAGGTACATCTGAGGTGACATACATCAGCAGATAGTGTAGAGTGAGACTATGGGATGTGTATGGTGTGGGAAATGTGTGCGCATCACACAGAACAGATGGAGATTTACCACATATCTCCCGCTACAGCTGTCTGTGGGTTTTCCTCTCCAATATATGTGTGTGAGTGTGTGTGTGTGTGTGTGTGTGTGTGTGTGTGTGTGTGTGTGTGTGTGTGTGTGTGTGTGTGTGTGTGTGGGTGTGTGTGTAAAGACCAAACAGTTTACATTTTGGTGTGTGTGCATGGACATCTGCAGATAGCAGATTTCTATGGTCCACTGTGGTGTCAGCCATGGGCTTTATTTCTCTTAGTGTAGGAATATGCACAGTATGGCCTTCTATATTGAATGTGGGGCGGGGATCCATTCTCTAAGTGTAGGACCTTGCCCAATATGACCTTCTGTATTGAGCGTAGGGATCCATTCTCTAAGTGTAGGAGCAAGCCCAATATGACCTTCTATATTGCTTGTGAGAATCAATTCCAGAGAGAGTTGTACTCCAATCCAGGGTTTTGTGTGCTACAGCTACACCTAGAAAGCTATTTTTGCAGGATATCTGTAGATAGGTTGCCAATATGGAGACAGAATTGGTCCAAACATGAGGGGATACTGTGTGTAAATAAGTTTCCTATTACTGTCTGTGTTGCTTTTGTAACATGTTCTGTTTTAGCATAGATTTTTGGACATATGTACTGTTTTACAGTGTAATGTATTGTGTCATCAACTACTGACAGATATCATTGTTTGCTCACAGTTGTTTATCAGGGAAATACAAGAGCTATGAAGCAGAGACCAATATTGTGAGGCAAAGACTAGACATTGTGGCACAATCCTGCCATTGTGGAGGGGTGACTACAGACAATTGAGTGATAGGTCTGTGTAAATGGTCCAGCATCTTGGTGCTATGATGGCTGGGGGTCCCCTTCTCCTGCATTTCTCAACTTAACTGAATGGCCATATCCTTCTGTGGGCATACCTCTCTGCTGTACAGATTTGGCCAGGTTATCCAAAGGCAGGACTCATATATCTGGTCAGTTTCCCTTCACACTGTGGTTTACAAGCAGCTTTGTGGTTATGCATTCATGGGTTTGAAGTCAGGGGGAAGTATGAACAGACATCTGAGTTTCAGACTTCACACTCCATGATATCCATACTTTTATCTGTAAGTCTGTCTTCTTTCCAACAGTATGGGAGCAATACCTCAGACGTATTTCTATAATTTGACCTTTATCACAGCAGTATTTATGCCTTGGTCCACAATTCTTGCACTAGGACATGGAGAGGCATGCTACTGGCATTTTTCAGTATAGCCTTGCATTCATTTTCTGCTTAATGTGTTATGTTGTTAGTTAGGACCCTATGACATTCTGTATGATAGCACTATGTGTGAAGCATATGATGGCACTATGGGAGAGCCATGGGCATTTACCAGAGGCCTGTAGGCCACATGAGAGTGATGCAGGCCTCTGCATTTCTCAGTCATATGTTAACAGGTTGCAAGCCAGTGGTTTCCCCTGGGGTGACATAGGCAAGTGGGTGAGGTGTTCTTGCCAATCCTTCTAGTTCATAGTGATGCATCAGTCTGGATGTGTGCAGGGTGCTGCTTACGCCTAGGGACACACCTACATGGGACACCATTTCAGCATGCTGCATCCTGTGTGTATTCCATAAAAGAAGTGTGATGATTCTGTAGTCATTCCCAACAGCAAGGATATGACTGATGAAATATCTGTGGCTGTTGGGGGTGGTGGTGGACTGAGTGCGTGTGTGATATGGAAGCTTATGGCACCTGACTCACAGATACAAGTGGGACCTTCTCCTTCTCCTGCCTTGTGTGTGGACATCAGCAGTGTGTCATTACTTTATAACTGTGGCTTGGCTTTTATGGGCTGCCAGTGATTGGGCAGACAACCAGTATTCCATATTAGAGGAACAACTAATGTGATGCTAACCTCTGTATTTAATTCCAAAGGTGTGTGCAGTTCAGAGTTACTTTCTAGGCACTATGTAGAGTACTTCCACCTGTGTACTGCTTCTGTGTATGGACCCCTGTTTATAGCCTGTCCAGCATTCTGACAGGACACATATTGACATCTGGACAGTGAGTCTGTACAACTAGTAGCATAGGTGGAGATGGCCCTGTCAACCACAGTACTGTA
The DNA here is from genome assembly GCF_019279795.1 of Protopterus annectens. Taxonomy (NCBI): domain Eukaryota; kingdom Metazoa; phylum Chordata; order Ceratodontiformes; family Protopteridae; genus Protopterus; species Protopterus annectens. The sequence goes on from NC_056729.1 coordinate 108,704,286, forward strand.
CCTAGGCCACTGAGACACAACATGCAGGCCTACATGCTGTCCACTTCCAGACAATATTAAACACTCACAAAAAAATTGGCATACTGACCCCTGCATATAGTGGACATACACCAATTATCATGTTGATTGGGACAGCTCAGGCAATCTGTGCTCCACTGATATTACTCTATAAACGTATATGTTACTGCCATTTATACATAGGGTTGGGGGGCACACCTGACGACTTTACACATTTGCACTGACTGCACTGGTATTTCAGTTATACTCTGTTTGCTTCCATTTAGTATTGTATTGTGCCCTATCTTGCTGATTGGAGGCATATCAGTGGAGTATTCAAGTTACATTGTAATGGCATACATTTCAGTTTTAGACATCTTACTCTTCAGAACTATACTGCAACTACCAGAAATGTTGTAGAATGTCTGTGTAGGTCTGTAGGGGGGCTGTTCACAATTGCCAGAATTTGTGGAGCTGTGCCTGACCTTTATTTCCGGTCATCTACACCTGTCCTGCTGGGTGAGGCTGGGGGGGTGGGTATGAGAATGCTCATCGACAGCCATGGGTGTGGCCTGTGGACACCCATAGTTAGTCGAGCCACCATGTACTGCAGTGGGAGTTGTCACCTTGAGTACTACTACCTAGTACGGTGACAGTATTGGTTATGGATTTCATGCTGTCCCATATAGCTGTCAGCTATCTATCTGCTGCTATCCCATTTGGCCACCCAGTTCCCTTGTATGCTTGCATCCATATTATAGATATAACTATCAGAACATACTACTCCATTCAGTAATTGATAGTAAGGGTGACTTACCTTGTGCCTGGGGCAGTATTTAGGATAGTGCTGGATGGCTGACTATGTGGGACATACACAGTACACTTCCTCTACATGGTAAATCACAGGTAGTGTCATGTTTGCCATCCTTTTTACTGTATGTGTGAGTCAGAGAGAGGTATCAGTCCCTAGCTCCCTACAGTGTCAGTGTGTGTGCTATGTGTTGCCTCTTTGCCAAGGCATAGGCATACTGGGAATGCCTCTATCTGCCTCTAGGGGTGGGCTCAGGAAGTTCCTCCTCTAAGTCCCTCTGTGCCTATGGTGACCTTGGCAATGGTGGGGGCTGTGTGGCCCCTCCCCGTGTTGTTCCTGCTGCAGCTGTTTCCACAGGATCATATTGTGTAGTATGACACATACTATGAACCTTTGTCCACATGTAGCTGGAGAGCACTGTAAGGCTTCACCGGACATTTCAAGGCAGTGGAACTGTGACTTGAGCATCTCAAACACACACTCTACAATGATCCCGGTTTGTGCGTGTGCCTCATTATGGTGTTCTTGTTTGGGGGTGTGTGCACTTCTGATAGGTTTATCATCAGCCACGGCTCCAGTGCATAGCCAGTATCCCCTAGTAGATGGCCATATGGGATGTCCCCAATGGTAAACACCTAATACAGCTGTGAGCACTGCCAGATGTGGGAGTCTTGATAGCTTCCAGGGCTGCTAGCACACACATTAATGATAATGCCTTGGGCATCGCACACGACCTGGCAGTTGATAGAAGGGAAGCCCTTGCGGTTTATGTAGACCCTACCCCACTCACCGGGTGGTGGTTTGATGTGGATGTGTGTGCAGTCTATAACACCAACTACCTCAGGGTATTCTGCTATATGGTGGAAACGAAGCATACTTCTGGTCAATGCCTCATGGGTGGTGGGAAAATAAATGTGCTCATTGGCATGTGGTGTCATGGCATCCAGAAACTGGTGGAGTACCCTGGATGGTAATGCCTGTGAGACCCCCCATGATATCCCCAGTTAGTCTTTGGAAGGTATCTGTGGCTATTATTCTTAAGCCTAGACATACCTTGGTATCCACTGGGATGGGTTCCCCTCCTTTGGTTCTGTGTGTGAGGTGGGGACAGCACAGCTGGATGATTTGCTGTAGAATGTCCCTGTCCACCCTATAGCACTCCACTATCTCCAGCTCATGTAGGCCTTGGTTGGTTACCCTAGGTCTGTACACTCTTCTCCTCTTCCTCACTGTGGGTCGGTTGTCAGCATTCTCCTCCTCACCACCCTCAGTCTCTGGCACATATTGATGGAGTAAAGTAGCAGCCTCTAACATTTTTAGTTTTGCCAGTTGAAAATCCCCCATCTGTGTACACCAGTGCTGTAGAGTTTGTGGAAAAAGCCAGTCTGTAAGGTGTTTGCATGGTTTATAGTAGTGTGCTGGGCTGCTGCATGTGTATTTGGCTGATTCTGATACATTCCACCTGCCAGCTATGCTACTTCTCCTGGATTGACTTCCTCCTGCTGTTTCCCCTACATGCAGTCTGTAAGGTGTTTGCATGGTTTATAGTAGTGTGCTGGGCTGCTGCATGTGTATTTGGCTGATTCTGATGCATTCCACCTGCTAACTTTGCTAATTCCCCTGGATTGCCTTCCTACTGCTGTTTTCCCTGCATCCAGTCTGTAAGGTGTTTGCATGGTTTATAGTGCTGTGCTAGCCTGCTGCCTGTAAAATTGGCTGATTCTGATACATTCCACCTAACAGCTATGCTAGTTCTCCTTGATTGCTTTCCTACTGCAATTTCCCCTTCCCAGTTTCATGGTAGTTGAAGCCGCAAGGCACGCCGCTCATTCATAGTGCTCCAATGTCAACACTGCTGCTATTTCCTTTTCTTTTTCTTTAGGGTTTAAAGCCTGGTGCGCGTTGTGCACACCTGTTTAGGCAATGCAAACAGTGCTGACACTTCCCCTTCCTTAGCTTTGCTTAGCTAAGGGCAAACATGGGCTGCAGGGCTACAATCAGCTTACAGCAACCATAACACACCCCCTACTGAAGTCATCCTCTTGTTTTGCCTGCATGGTTCTCTGTTCCTGCATCTACATGATTAGGTGAAGGCTGCCAGTTCAGAGAAATCTGTGATTCAGTATAAGTCCTCTCATTTGCATACCCCAGCATGTAGGTTCATAGTTACAACTCTCAAGCACACCCCTTCCCCTTGACAACTGGTACTCCCTTGTCTTGTTTACATTCTACCTGCCATTGACTATAATGGCAAAATGCAGATTTCTCTTAGAATGCAGTTTTTCCCTTTTTTTTAATTTTCGGCACCCCTGTGTTTGTGCGCCGCTGCCCTCAGCTTAAACGTCCGAGATTGGCCAAAAAAAAAAAAAGTTTTATTTTTAAAAAAATTAAGCAGCTTTTAATGTCAATGGCCTTATATTTGGCCATTGGCATGTCTGTTTAACATAATACATGCTTTCCACGAGCTGCCATGCCTCTGTTTTGTCAGATGCAGAAATGTATTTGGTTACTAACCGAAAACATTTCTGTTCTGACACTGTTCCTGCACGGAATCCTGGTAGCTTTGTGAATCGCAAAATCACCTCATTTGCAGGATTTTCACCAGCAAATGAGGTGATTTGCATACTGAATGGAATTACGTGCAGGAACAATATAGGGCCACTCGTGCACACAAAAACGGCCCTATCCTGGATCGCACAGTGGCCATATTGCATGCAGGAGAAGCTACACTGTTCCTGCACAAAATTTGGATGTTCCTGAATCCTGGGGAGTGTTTTTATCCATCAAAAATGTCCTAAAGTCAAACTCACACAATTTCTCAAATAAAATAAGAGGTAAAGAGATGGGGGGATTAAACAAACGTTACCTGCATAGCTCGTTGTGTTTAAATTCAACAGTATGGTTATTAAATAATAATTTGAAGTTAAGTTTTCTTAAGTAAAGTTTCAAAACAATGATAAAGTTCTCAATCCTGGACCTTACTGAGGGAACAAAAGTAAACCCTTTACTTAAAAAAAAACCAGCATATTCACTTTCATAATGACAATTGGTATAATTACAAATTTTAAAGTCATCTTTTAAATTAGAAGAAATAGAGGGTCTATTTTCATCAAAAGCAAAAGTTCATCACTAGATGGAATAATAGAATGACTTAGTTCCTTCTCCAGTTCAAATTCCTTCTCTGTGTGTTCTGATGCCATTGTGGTCCCGGGTCTCCCTTGTAATGGTTCTGGTAACTCAGTCTTTCCGATCTTCTCAATATAACTGGGCCTAAGGGGGGGCAAGGTTGCTGCTGTTCCTCAGCTGATACATTGATGTTTTCAGTAGGCGTATCCTGTTATTGAGTTTCTCTTTCTACATAGGGATTAGGATAAACTTGTCTGTTGGAATAAGCTAATCTATCTCTTTTGAACTTCTTTGTTTTCTGAGTTTTTATGTCACTGGAAATCTTGTCTACATCAAAGAAAATTTCTTATATTGTTCAATAGTTGTCAAAAAGAAGATAATTGGTATTCACATTTTCAAAGTTAATCAGTTCATGAGATAAGCTATCAATAGTCATTTGATTGTGCTTAACGAGGAGCTCCATAAGCTCACAGCATAGATGATCAAATGGATCTAATAGCTCTTTATATAGTTCTGAAACAGATATTAGCCCTGTGGGAAATGTCCAGCTCCTCAGTCCCTTAGGCACCCTCTTAATCTTCAAACTCTCAATAAAATAAGCATTTTCTATCTGCAACTTCCTACACTTCAAAAGTTTGTTCTCCAACTCATTAAGTGACTGCCAAAGAGTCCCAAATTCACGTGTGGAAATGTTTTGAAAATTCATACTTTGGTTAAGCCAAGTAGTCACATTAATTCTTTGAACAGCAGTCATTCCACTGTTCATGTTATCAAAACTACCAATGTAATTAGAAGCAGCAAAAGAATTATGCACGCCTTGTCCAGGTGGAAGGGGAAGAGCCACAGGAGTGTACAGACAATCTTTAGCCCAGTTTGTAAAACTGTTAATCTGCTGCAAAAGTTATTTTGCCAACTGGGTTAACATACCCACATTGTCCTTTACGTCTTCCAGTGATAACACCATTTGTGAGTCATTTCCTTCATTAGAGTTCGGTGACGATATACTAAACTAATAAACCAAGAACCAAATGAGAAACTCAAACAGTAAATCCATCATTACTTCTAACTGGGAAAAACAGCATCACAGAACTATGTGTTGACTTAAAAAAATATTTATTAAGCAAACAAACCCTGGGATTCAGCAAGCTGCAGTGCAAGAAAAAGTTATTCCTGCATGGCAGGGACTGCTCCTGTACAGCATGGCAGCACGCCTTGCATATTCATGAAGGCGCGCTGCCTGTGCTGTTAAACTTGCACAGAGCTGTGTATGAGTGCAGGAGGTGTGTCTGAGAGCAGAGCTCTCACAATTCACATGCCCCTGCACTCCAGAATTGCCTTTCGGTAATTAAAATGAGCGAGAACACTCATAATACCCCCCAAAACGTCAGGAACATACCTCTCAACTGTACAGATTTTCACAGAATGCCCAGATTTTTGTCTCATATTTTTGGTGTGTTCCTCCTAAAGTCTGTACCTTTCTGGAAAATAGCTGAGGACTGAAGTCATTAAATAATGACAAACATTTGAGTTTAGAAGACCTTCAGAAAATCCATGCTAATGCAAGATCTATCATGATGTCAGCTGTCTACATTTGTAAGAACAATATTTAAAATCTATCCCTATTTGTCCCCCAATCATTTTAGCGTTTGTCCATAGTTTTTGCTCCAAGAGGTTGATAGGTATGCTCACCACAAAGCAGAAAGCTGATAAAAGTACATGGTTTATCATTAGCAGGGATATTCTGAAGGGTGTAGATAAAATAACACAACAAATATTTTTTTTTTTATAAATGCAATAAAGTTTAAGCGTAGCTGCGCGGGTGTGCCCATTGCTTAGCTATGCTTAGTCCAGCTTAAACAGCACAAGAAGTTAAATAGCAAGAGACATCCAACATATGCAGTATTGCGATAGTATAGTGATTAGAGCATACGCTTTGCGAGCAGCCATTCCCAGTTCAATCCCCACTATAACCAATTCACATTTTAAATGTTACAGCAGTGCATAAACATTTTTTTTGTATTACTTACTAAATAACATACATTTGTTAACCGGAGTACTGCATTAGGTCCAGATGTGAGGTGTCAGTGGAATAAAGTTGTGAAATCCTCATATAAACACAAGTGCCCCATATGGTATAGTCGCACATGAATAAATGTAATGAAAGCACATTGGGGGATGTCAAGGACACTAAACAAATGTATAATATGTAATGAATGATGAATCAATGCCATACAGCAGATAGTCTATAAAATGAAAAATAAGCAATGCTAAGCATTGCACAGCTCTGCTTACCAGGTGTAAGCATTGTGTAAATATGACTTCTAAGCAATGAGTAGCCCAGCTAAGTGGATTTGCCCATTGGTAAGCAGTGCTCAACCTGTCCCTTTAAGCAATGCCACCCTTAGCTAAGCAGGTTTGCCTATAGCTTAGCTTAGCACAGCATATTCAAAACCATCCAATCATGGCAAAGAGCAGAAAATCAGCCATATTTAAACCCCACAGGTGGGAATACAGCTCATAACTGGTTGCAGCTTCCCACTGTATGCAACATGGCTGGAGTCAGAGAGGGATTGCGCTTCTGGGTGCAGCAATGGGGCAGCTAGGAGTCCAAGGTCATGGTAGGACTCCTGGCAAAAAAACATGATGAGAGACTGCTGCAGGGTCAGTACCAAGGCTGCCAATATAAAGCGGTAGCCTGGGACCATCTCACCCGTGACATCACCAGTGCCACTAGTATCCCTCAGACTGGTGAGCAGGTCAGGCACCACTATGCCACCTTGAAACAGAGGTAGAGGGAGCTCTTGGACCAGTGGATCCAAGAATCAAGGCAGAGGGGTGATGTCCCAGCAGTGTGTAAGTACTCATACCAGTAACTGTTTAATAATGTCCAGCCTGTGAATATGATAGATAGATATGGCTAAATATTTCTCTATTTCCCTTACAGCTTCAGCTGATCGGGCTGTGAATCAGGAAGCCCATGTGAGTAGGCTGCAAAGGCTATTGCTAACAATCCTGCTTGTAGTAGTCATACCAAATAAATATAAAAGTAGTAGAAAGTCAGCTACCAGTATAAAAACTGTTTTGTGTATGAGTTGTACTGAATAAACCAGATGATATGACAGTAATAGTCCCATATAGGTTGTATTTAAATAAAACTGTAACTGCCTGGCAATAAAGTTCTAAATCCTGGACTGGTTGTGTTTACTCTGGTATAGTATGGCATTTTTAGTGTTGCATTCTCTGAATAGTAATGTTGTATTAACCACTGTTACCCACATTGTGCTACATAATAAAAATGTCTAGGAATGTCTGTATAAGACTGTTGTAATTACAAGGTAAGATTGTACAACTGAGAGAGACTTAGAAAACACTGAAGAGATAGACAGCAATACCAAAATAGCACACTCTACTGTGACATCAATTGTTGTATTTTTAGCAGACATAGCCATGGTTCAAATCCTGGAAGTGGTAGTAAGCTGTATGCACAATCATACCTCTCAACTGTATAGACTTGTTCAGAATGTCCAGATAATTGGCTCATATTTCTGCCTGTTACCCTGTCCCCCTGGCAAATCAGTGGGATGATGTCAGAATTTTAGGCAGCAAATAATGACATACATCTGATTTTCAGACCTCAAAACCTTCAGAAAATGTATATGAAAACAAACCTGTCACTCTAGCAACTCACCAAAAGTTTATGAGAGCAATATTCAAAATATGTCCCATTTCTACCCCCATGTTGTCAAGCTATGACCAGAGTGTTTGCATTAACAGATTGAGAGGTATGTGTATAACATTAACTCAGAATCTGGGAATATGTGTGGAAACAGTCAAGTAGTGTTAACAAACATTCTATCTACAGGTCTGTCAGATAAGAAAACTGTGCCTGCCAATAAATATTGAATCCTGGACTGGTAGTGTTTACTCTGGTATTGTATGGCTGACATGTAGCATTCAGAACATCTGATATCAGAATAGTACTGTTGTGTCAACCACTGTTTCTCACACTGTGCTAGGTAAAAATATGTCTAAGAATGTCTGTATGAGACTGTTGTAATTACAAGGTCAGATTGTACAACCACAAGAGACTTAGACAGAAAACACTGAAGAGATAGACATCAATATTCAAACAGCACACTCTGCTGACACTTATATGGTGGTATTTTTTATCAGACACAGCCATGGTTTGAATCCTGGGAGTGGTAGTAGGCTGTATGCATAATCATACCTTTAACCTGTACACATCCTTTCAGAATTTCCAGATAATTGGCACATATTTTCTGCCTTTTCCCCTATCCCTGTGGCAAATCAGTGGGATGATCTCAGATTTGTAGTCAGCAAATAATGACATACATTTGATTTTCAGACCTCAAAACCTTCAGAAAATATATATGAAAAGAAATCCTGTTACTCTATCAGCCCTCAAAGTTTATGAGAGCAATATTCAAAATATGCCCCATTTCCACCCACATGTTGTCACGCTTTGACCAGAATGTGTGCAATAAGAGATTGAGAGGTATGTGCATAATATTAACTTGTAAGCTGGGAAGATGTGTAGAAACTGTCAGATAGTGTTAACAAACATTCCCTCCACAGGAATAGCAGGTAAAAGATGTAGAATTTAGCTATAAGACAGTTGAAGTATACACTTGTTTACAAACATACCACTGGCCAAATCAAGGCCATAGGGTAGTGTAATAATACCTGTACCTGAATGATTAGAGCAATGATCATTAAAGTTGTGAGAATTACAAGGATATATAAGTTGTTAATTGACACCCCCCACCATATCTGTAACAATAATCCAAATACACAAATCAGTGGGTATGTTTACTCCAAACCTACTGTTGAGACATATGTCCTATTGTTCAATAAATACTGAAATGTGTTTCTATTAATATTCCATATTGAAATACTATCATTGGTGGCCTGTTGCTATCAGTGTAACCTGCATACTGTTGTAAGGGCCACTGTGGTTCCATATATGCATGTGTTCTGTTTGCTATGCAACTGTTCCAAATCTGGTGTTTTGGGTTAATGGGAATATCTATGCATGCTGTTCTAAATAATTATGGATTGTGTTAACTATTATTAACCCACATATGTTTTAAAACTGCAACACCATAGCACGTTTGGGAAGGCTGGTCCCAGCGGACCCACTTCTCCCACCTCATCTGGCCATGGCACTAGGCTCCAGCACATCTGGGACCCACTCTGGGACCTCCTCGTCTGCTGGTCTTGCACCACCTATGGGTGGACCCACCTAAGGGGATGGGGGAGCGGGCAGTCAAGTCCGGGGTTTGGTGTGTAGTGAGCTCTACAGGGAGTTTGGAGATCTGCTACACCAGCTTGAGGGCTGTGTGGTGCATTTAGAGGGTCAGCCTGCCCCTCCTACCCAGCCCCCAGCACAGCCTCCTTCGGGGCCATGAAGGTGCAGTAGTGACTGCCCATGGGTGGGGATCACAGTCCCACTGTTTCCATTTGGGGGCTCATGGGCTTCCGATTTCCAAACACCCCTCCCCATCCAATGTGTTTACCCCCCCACATGTGTCATATACCACTCCCATATGCTGTTTTGTCTGTTTTGTCTGTCGTCCTACCCAACCTATCTATCCAAATATACCTACTATCCTTTCCCAACATCCCACTCTCAGCTTAAAAAAAGGGCAATCTGTTCCCCCCAAAAAAACCTCACCCCATACATAGCTGCCCATTTTGCACGTGTCCACTGGACATGTTATCTGGTCTAATTGGCTTCACAACATATTATTGTTGTCCTCACCCCTGTCTCAGGGGTTTGAGTGTCCAAATCTACCTTCAAATTTAGTTTATATGCACAGCTGTTGCTGTAGAAGAAATAGACATCTATGGACCTTCCCTACATCCATCCTGCACATCTCTAGCTACTTTCCCTATTGTCTTTCCCCTCTGCATGCCCCCTTTTTCACCACTTTCCTATCACCCCTTTTTCTTTTCCTTTAAAGAAATTAGCATGGGGGAAAGTGGGAGTAAGCACTTTTAAGCAGTAGTAAGTGGGTTAAAGTCTGTTTGCATGGCGGTAAGTAATGCCTATACAGAATAAGCAATTTTCTGGCTAACTGGCTGTAAGCATATTTAACTGGAAGTTAGCATTGCTTACCATTGCGTAAACCCACTTTCAACTGCTTAAAAGTGCCTTAATCACTCTCTATCCAACAGCCCTTGTTCTGTCCAGCAACAAAACAATCAGCCCTTGCAAGTCTCAAATCCAGGACCCTGCACACCATAGCCACAGTGATTTACCACTATGCCATTTGATCTGAATATAAATGTGATGTTTTTTCAAACATATCAAGCAGCGCAGTCATTCAACAGTAGGGAAAATGTATTTATATATGTAGATGTAAGTAAGTATGTAAATATATATATATATATATATATATATATATATATATATATATATATATATATATATATATATAAATGTGTATTGCATTCGCACATTGGATCCACACTCTGACCAAACACACTGTGAAGGGGGTGAAGGGGCCCAAATTAGGGATGTCTTGTAATTATTGCCATTTCCCCTTCTTCCACAGCTGAACAGATATGCCTTGCAACACAATAACCAGTACTTGCAAGTCTTGAACCCAGGACCCCGTACAACACACCCGCAACAAGTTAACAACAAGCTATCTCAGCTGTAATATGTCAGGAAGATATCTGTAACATATCATGCAGAACAGTCAGTCTACCATGGGGAATGTACTATGTGGAAGCACTAAACATTCCAATGATACATACACACACACACACACACACACACACACACACACACACACACACACACACGCATACACACACACACACACACACACACACACACATATACATACACACACACACACACACACACACACACACACACACACACACATATATATATATATATATATATATATATATACATATATATACACACACACACACACACACACACACACACACACACACACACACATATATATATATATATATATATATATATATATATATATATATATATATATATATATATAAATAGATTACTACTTATAGATATGTATAGGAAGAGTATATATAGAGGGTGCACAGCATATCAAACAACCATTATTCCTACATTTGCCATCTTTTAAAATGGCCAGTGTTGGATTAATTCCTACAAATGAGATTTATTGCATGAAACATATACCCACACACAATGCAAAGGATATGACACCACACACAAGTTTGCATGCACAGAAATGTTTATTTGTGTATTAGTTCAATTGTTTATGCCATTTCTTATAGCAGTTAGGTGTTTGGAATACATAATAACTGATTAATGCAACTCTCAAACAAAACATCTGATACAGTAATGTGAAAAACATAACATACTTTGCTGTCCAGGATAAGGCCTTCAAGTAGTACAACAGTAAAAAAAACACTTGAAGATAAGAGCCACTCAACACTTAATTACAGATGTAGTTCAGCAGACTCCAATTACCCTCTGTACTCAACCCCTAGGGGGAAAAGTATTAGTTGTCACAATGTAAATGTATCTGTTACATAACAACGCTTAACTTAAAACATCACTACCACACTGACAAACAGAACTGTGTGTAAGACAGTAAGCTGTAGCCCACCATTGCTCCCACGTGAAATGTATGAAAATATACAGCCATATACCTTAATGTTTCTTAACAATGATATCCCTCACATGTTGTAACAGCCTAGGTTAAAAGCATTTAATACCCCTCCCCATAAAATGTCTAACAAGGGCATATAACTGTGTTTTCCATACACTGGCCTCCAGATTGTACAAGATCACACATGTTTTGTCCACCAGTTGCCCTCATATATATGGACCCTACCCCACAATTTGTGTGGAAGTCCACAACATCACTGCAATGATAGCAGGAATGCCAGCACTAAATAAAGATAGGCCATTACCTAACAACCTCATACTGCATGACATCTGGACAAAGCCAGGTATATATGTGGAGGACAGAGGCTGGAACACAGGGCCATATTTGCAATATTACTGTTATACACTGTGAAAGTTGTTGGTGTTACAGGATTGGTTGCAACATACCCTTTTTCAGGAATATGAAGTCAGAAACACAAATGGATGTTGCCATGTACTGATAGCAATCAAAGGAGATAATGCCACTGATATGTCAGACACAAGACCTGTGTGGTGAACAGACAAAACATAACAGCCAATCCTCTGACCATCATGTGGATAGGCCCACAGTTGAGAGCTATGCAGACAGACTGCATTCCATGCAAAACTAGCATGTACACGCAAACCATGTAAAACCAGCAGTATTAAATGTATGTAACAGCAACACTCACACTCTCCGTAGGTCTGGAACCTTATACAAGCATTTATTTGGCCTGTGTCTGCAAGTCCTGTTGTAAGAGGTATTGCTACCTGTTGTCTGTAACATTGCTGCCCACACACAAGAAGGATGTCTTTCATATAAGAAAGGTAAAGGGACAACGTCCACATGATGTAGTCATTTATAGTAGTGGGTTGCTATGACATTGGCTATTGGAAGCGCTACACAGCTGGCTGCATGCAATTAGCAAGTGGGGAACAGCAATTGGTGCAGAGGCTATCAGCTGATCATAAGCATAATCTACAAAACCCATGCTGCAACCTATTCATACCAGCTCAATCCCTGTAGTGGAGAGAGAGAGAGAAACAAACAACAACAAAAACAGCAACAAACAGAAATAATAGTAAAAAACAAAAATAATACTAAAAAGAAAAAAAACAAACAAGGGAGACATCATGAAGTGCAACACAAAAAGAGCAAACTAATAAAAAAGGTATGTGAAACATGTCAGCATGTAATTGAATGTAGTACTTGGTCTGTAATAATGGGACAGATGATTTCGAAAGCTTGATATGTCCCATCAAGACTTGCTGTAATGATGTCCTGCTGAGCAACTGCTATGGACATAGCATTTGGTCCCGTGGGCAGTGGGCCATACCTGTCAACTCTGCGGATCTGCACAGAATGACAAGATGTAAACCATCATAGTGTTTTTTCTGTTCCTCCAAACATGTATATTAGTCTGGCAAATAGCTGAAGGTGGACGTAATGAAGTCATGATAAACACATGAGTGTCAGACTCCACCACCTTCAGAACAGTCATGCTAATGTGAAATGTATCATGCACAAACTTCATAGGTTTGTAATAGGCTAATCTACGATCTGTCCCTATATACCCCTCTTAATGTTAGGCTGTGTCCACATGTGGTGATCTGTTTTGTAGCAAGGATACAGACACACACACACACACACACACACACACACACACACACACACACACACACACACATATATATATATATATATATATATATATATATATATATATATATGTCCCAAAAGTAATGGTGCACGTGTTAACAGGGGTGCTCGGTTCATAAACACAACACCAAAAATATACCAGCACTCAACCCAGCAAAGCTTCCAGCAATAAAGTGCCTAGTACAGGCAAAGAAACGAGTTTGGAGACACTTTTAAATGAGCTAAAATAGCTCTATATTTTTTTTACTTGTTGCACCATCTCTCAGCAGTGGAACTAATGAAAAAACACAGACCGGTATCTGGTTTCGCCCTCTGGCATCCTCAGTGTGTAATTACATTCAACATCTTCTTGGTTTAAATACACAAGCATTTTAAAGTCACAGTACCGTTATGGCACACAGTGTTGCAAAGATCACATTAATGTACACAAATCCATATATACACACATATACACTAACACACATGTACATATAGGTACATGTATATGTATATAAGCATACTCATCTATATAAAATAACCTTTTTCAATCAACATACAATATTAAACATGAATAATATATACTTTGTTATTGTACCATAAATCACTCTACACAAAAACATTCTACAACCAAATAATCAATAAAGAGTGCAATATGTAAATCCTTCCAAGTCACCCCCAAAATCCATTTAGTCCAGGTTTATACAAAGCTCCCAAATTTGTAATCCATAATCTTTCTTTTTAATCTAGAATCCTATGTTTATTGCTGTCCGACAAATTTAACCTCACTACCATATCAATTCCTATAAACACAAAGTGGGCTGTATCATGTTAATGTTTATGTTTAAATAGGGCACTTCTAGGTCTTCTACAATTAATATCACTCAAGTGGGTGGCAATTCTAGTCTTAAAAGACCTAGAAGTTTGGCCCACATAAAAAGCGCCACATTGATATATGGCCATATACATCACCCATTCTGTCTGACAGGTAATCACATGTCTAATTTCAAATACCTTAGATGTATTTATTGAAGTAAAGCATTTTGTTTTCGAAATAACCTTACAATATGTACAATTACCACAATATGTGCTTCCTTTAGGCCCACCTTGTCTATAATCATGTTCTCTATCCATTTTTTTATACAAGGATAGAAATTCACCAGTATTTATTCCTCGTTTATAACTAAAGGAACAAGTATCATCCAAACATTGGTTCAGTAAATCATCTGATTTTAAAATATGCCAATGTTTATTTATGATTTTCTTAATCTTATAAGTATTAGTACCATATGTAGTAACAAATCTTATCTTGGGGGCAACATGGAAATTCATCTTAGTGTCATCTAATTACAAAGTGTACAACAATGGTTCCCTTTTAAGCTGCAAAGCTTTATCACATATTAAATTAATATGGGCTCTATCATTCTATAAATCTTTCTTTCATATCCTGTGCTTCATTTATGAAATCAACATCACTACTGCAAATGTGGTGTACTCTCTGAAAATGAGCCATTGGTATATTAGTAATCATATGTTTAGGGTGGCAACTACTAGCTTCTAGAAGAGCAATTTTTGTAAAAGGTTTCTTATATAGTGTTGTAACCATAGTACCATCAAACACCTGTGTCACATTTACATCCAAAAAGCCAATGGTACATGGTTCTATCCTATCCACAAATTTCATACTGAACTCATTAGAGTTCAGATAATCCACAAATAGATGCCAATCTTTCAACGTACCAGTTCATACACCCCAACAATCGTCTAGAAAACGACGCCACATATTAAGGTGTTTAAGATGTACATTTTGATCTCCATATATCAAACTACATTCAATGAAGCCCATAAAAAGGTCAGAATAAGTTGGAGCAAATGCTGTACCCATCGGTGTACCACTTAACTGCAAATAACAGTCATTCCTAAAATAAAATACATTATGTTCTAGTACCAAACTGATCATCTTTATTAGAAAATCACAATGTACTTCAGAATATTCCCCATATTCCTTCAGCCAATATCTAATGGCCATAATATCATCTGTATGAGGAATATTAGTGTATAATGATTGTATATCTGAGGTACATAGGTAGGAGTTAACAGGAACTTGTAAGTTATCCATTAGTTGAAGAAACTCATTTGTATCTTTTAATCTAGCTCTAACCATAGTAAGAAGGGGTTTTAACTGAAATTCTAAATACTTAGAAATCGGTTCAGTCAAAAATCCCCCACCAGAGAATATAGGTCTACTTGGTGGGGAAATTATTGTCTTATGAATCATTGGTAGTGTATATAAAAATTCTGATTTTTTGACTCAGTCAACAAAAGTTCCTTATATAAACTGTCTGTAATAACACCCCTTTCTTTATAAAAAGAGAGTACATCATCAATCTTTCTTTTAAATTCTTTAATAGGGTCACAAGTTAGTTTACTATAGAACTTGGTTTCACTTAATTGTTTCATTACTTCCTTAGTATATTCCAAGGTATTCCAAATGACTGTAGCACCACCCTTATCAGCCTTAACAACTACCAAGTCCCTGTTACTTCTAAGGTTTTTTAATGCTTGTCTCTCATCTGGTCTAAGATTTGAGCCATGGTGTGTAAAAATAGCAGTTTGCTGACTATGTAAGTCTCTCAAAACTAGTTCCTCAAATAATCTTACTTTAGCTTCATATGGTGGATTGAAATTGGACTTTTTTATCCTAAATTCAGGGGGTGGGACACAAACTCCATCTGTTTTAGCAAAAAATGCTTCAAGTTTAACAATCTACAAAATCTTTTTACATCATTACTAATATCATATTCAGAAACAAAGGTTGAAGGTACATAACTCAGACTTTTATTTAACATACATTTCTCATTTTCTGTTAGTTCCACATTTGTTAAATTAACAATCAAATTAGCTTGCTGAGAAATTTCAGTTACATTGGTAACTTCAATGTGTCCCTGAACACCTTCTCCACCACTTCTAACCAGAAATCTGGTTGCTTTCTGATGTTTACACCCCCCCCTCCTAAAGGACCTTCTCTCCCTTTAGTTCTTTTATGTACTGGCGACATCTGCTCAAAAGTATCTCCAAAATCATTGTCCGTGTCTGTACTGGGTGGGTTAGAGGAAATCTCTGATGCACTGGAGTCTATAAAGCCTACAGTGTGTGTTGATTTTAATATAGATTTTCCCATTTACATTTTTCACGATTAGACTTATTTACAGTTCTAGAAAATCTAACTGCCCTCTTCATTTGCTTCCAAGTATATGCTGTATCATTTTCAAAATCATTCATGTCTCTATTAAACTTTTTCAATTTGCGCACTTTCAATTCACTGTCAAAAGCATTCATTTGTTCTTCATACAAATCATACAGTTTGTTAAATCCACTTTGCTTTTCATATTTTTGTACATTCAAAAGTTTAGAATCTAACTTCACATCAATCTCTATTAATATTCTATCATAATGTGAGATTAAAAGTTCTATAAACATTCTAGAAGAGGTATTTTGCACCAACCACCATTTTGACATAAATTCAATGTCCTCTTTTCCAACCCCTGATTCAACACATGTCCGCAGACCCTATGGAGCTATTTTAGCCCCCAAATATGCTTTAAGCAGCTTTATGTGCCACATAGTAGAACAAAATTTTTTAGAGTACAAAGTCAAATCTTTAAATGCTTGCTCCATTTCAAAATCGGTATTCACCTCAATTACTATCCCAGTAGTTTCCTGTATTCTCTGGCCTTCATACCAAGAATTGTCATCTTTATCCGAAGATAAGTTTCCAATAAATGTCCGCAAATCACCGTAACCAACTGCCATGGCTCTCGTTCCCCTCTCGTATGGTAAAAAAATGGAAGAAAATATCCACCAAGTAGTATGGTTTAAAACACAGCACTCAATGAACAAATACAAGTCCGAAAAGTAATGGTGCGTGTATTAACAGGGGTGCTCGGTTCATAAACACACAACCAAAAATATACCAGCACTTAACCCAGCAAAGCTTCCAGCAATAAAGTGCCTAATACAGGCAAAGAAACAAGTTCGGAGACACTTTTAAATGAGCTAAAATAGCTCTATATTTTTTTTACTTGTTACACCATCTCTCAGCAGTGGAACTAATGAAAAAACACAGACTGGTATCTGGTTTTGCCCCCTGGCATCCTCAATATGTAATTACATTCAACATCTTCTTGGTTTAAATACACAAGCATTTTAAAGTCACAGTACCGTTATGGCACACAGTGTTGTAAAGATCATATTAATGTACACAAATCCATATATACACACATATACACTAAAAAACCAAAATGAGCACAGCATTGCGAGTCCACAGAAATAAATTTATTGGATAGAATATACACAGGTTAAGCACTTTCATCAAACTGAATGACTTCCTCAGAACAATTAACCTAAAACTCCACAATTTAAATAGTCAACACTTTAAAATCATTGGTACACAATTAACCAATGTCCATCATCAGATGACACTTCTCATGAATAATTACATTAAAATAGTGAATTAATGAATTCTATATATTCATTTGTTGAAGGACCAAAGTAGATAAAAAGACATTCTTTTTAGTATATATTAAATGCAGCCCCTATCAATACATTTGTTAAAAAGCTCTTGTTATAAATTGCGTTAAAAATTGCATTATGTATTTGTATAAGTATATATATATATATATATATATATATATATATATATATATATATATAATATATAAAAATCATATATGAATGGTTAATGAACAGATAGTAAAAGTAATACACATCCTTAAACTAATTCTGCCTTTTCCTTCAATATAGGCATTATAGAGATATGTTCATTTATGCCTGGAGTGTAATCGGCCGCCAATCTAAGCTGCCACATCAACTCTTTTTTATACAGTTTATTTTGCCAATCACCTCCCCTCATGTCAACTTTGACAAAATCAAGTATACCAAACTTGAAACACTTAAAGTTCTTACACAAAGTACTATGCTTATATAAAGCATTAGTGTTTTTTTCATTTTTGATATCATAAAGATGTTCGTATATCCTATTTTTCAACATTCTTTCCATCTTACCGATGTAAAAAGATGGGCAGGTGCTACATAAGGCAATGTATACTAACTTGTTTGAACAACAGTTACCATTTTTTTTTTTAAATGTGGCTTCTATTGGAATTACCTAGAATGGTATCACTATCTAAAAAAATATAGGGACAGTATAAACACCTTCCACATGTTTTAGTACCAGTTGTATTCCCGTACTTGTTTTGATTTTTACTAAATTCCACCAGGGTTTTGATATTTCCGCCTACCTTGGTGGAAAATATAGGTTTGTCACCCAAAATGCGAACTATCTCAGAATTAGTTCTGAAGATGTTCCAGTTTTTTATCATAGTACCCTTGATGTGAGAATATAGGGGACAAAACTGAACAACACACCCCTGCTTAAAATTAATGGTGTTCTGAATATTTTTCACATTGTTTTCAATACCTGACCTTTTTTCACTAGTACATAATAATGGTTTATAAATAATACCCCATTTACCATAGACCTCTTCAAGAATAGGGTCAATAAAATGGCCCAGGTATCCTCTTTCCAAAAACATGGTCCTTAAATTCCTAAATTACGCTATTATATCATTCTTCATAGTAGTCATCCTGGCTACCCTAACAGCCTGACCCTTTACAATGCTTTTTTTCTGGTAAGCAGGATGATGACTATTATAATGTAGGTATGCATTACAAAAGGTATTTTTACAGTAGATTTAGAATGAAAGCAGTCCTGATTTTTAAAAATCTTGACATCGAGAAAATTGATTTCCTGCTGATGACACTGGAAGGTAAATTTTAAATAATCTGTAGTCTGGTTTATGTAATTCACAAAACTCTAGGATTTCATCTACACTTCCCTTCCATAAGATGAAAATATCATCCATATCATCATGGCTGTTAGGGTAGCCAGGATGACTACTATGAAGAATGATATAATAGCGGAATTTAAGGACCATGTTTTTGGAAAGAGGATACCCAGGCCATTTTATTGACCCTATTCTTGAAGAGGTCTATGGTAAATGGGGTATTATTTATAAACCGTTATTAGGTACTAGTGAAAAAAAGGTCAGGTATTGAAAACAACGTGGAAAATATTCAGAACACCATTAATTTTTCAGCAAGCGTGTGTTGTTCAATTTTGTCCCCTATATTCTCACATCAAGGGTACTATGATAAAAAACCGGAACATCTTCAGAACTAATTCTAAGATAGTTCGCATTTTGGGTGACAAACCTATATTTTCCACCAAGGTAGGTGGTAATATCAAAACCCTGGTGGAATTTAGTAAAAATCAAAACAAGTACGGGAATACAACTGGTACTAAAACATGTGGAAGGTGTTTATACTGTCCCTATATTTTTTTAGATAGTGATACCATTCTAGGTAATTCCAATAGAAGCCACATTTAAAAAAAAAAATGGTAACTGTTGTTCAAACAAGTTAGTATACATTGCCTTATGTAGCACCTGCCCGTCTTTTTACATCAGTAAGATGGAAAGAATGTTGAAAAATAGGATATACGAACATCTTTATGATATCAAAAATGAAAAAAACACTAATGCTTTATATAAGCATAGTACTTTGTGTAAGAACTTTAAATGCTTCAAGTTTGGTATACTTGATTTTGTCAAAGTTGACATGAGGGGAGGTGATTGGCAAAATATACTGTATAGAAAGAGTTGATGTGGCAGCTTAGATTGTCGGCCGATTACACTCCAGGCATAAATTAACATATCTCTATAATGCCTATATTGAAGGAAAAGGCAGAATTAGTCTAAGGATGTGTATTACTTTCACTATGTGTTCATTAACCATTCATATATGATTTTTATATATTATACATATATATACTTATACAAATACATAATGCAATTTTTAACACAATTTATAACAAGAACTTTTTAACAAATGTATTGATAGGGGCTGCATTTAATATATACTAAAAAGAATGTTTTTTTATCTACTTTGGTCCTTCAACAAATGAATATATAGAATTCATTAATTCACTATTTTAATGTAATTATTCATGAGAAGTGTCATCTGATGATGGGCATTGGTTAATTGTGTACCAATGATTTTAACGTGTTGACTATTTAAATTGTGGAGTTTTAGGTTAATTGTTCTGAGGAAGTCATTCAGTTTGATGAAAGCGCTTAACCTGTGTATATTCTATCCAATAAATTTATTTCTGTGGACTCGCAACGCTGTGCTCATTTTGGTTTTTTGGTTGGATTCTGAGCGCATTTTACACCATTTTTTGGATTTACACATATACACTAACACACATGTACACACATATATATATATATATATATATATATATATATATATATATATATATATAATGTACATGTATATGTATATAAACATACTCATTCATATAAAATAACCTCCTTCAATCAACATACAATATTAAACATGAATAATATATACTTTGTTATTGTACCACAAATCACTCTACACAAAAAACATTCTACAACCAAATAATCAATAAAGAGTGCAATATGTAAACCCACACAAGTCATCCCCAAAATCCATTTAGTCCAGGTTTATACAAAGCTCCCAAATTTGCAATCCAAAATCTTTCTTTTTATCTAGAATCCTATGTTTATTGCTGTCCAACAAATTTAACCCCACTACCATATCAATTCCTACAAACACAAAGTGGGCATAGACATAGAATAAGAGAACATTTATATAATATTAGAACAGGCACAGTAACTAATGCATTGGCCAAACACGTTAAGTCAAAAGGGCAAGAACATACGTTTGAATTTATGGTTATAGAAGTCGTGCAAGTAGGTGTAAGGGGAGGCAATATTAATTATTTAACGGAAGAAAGAGAGGCTAAGTGGATCATAAGATTACATGCTGATGTAGGGAAAAGTTTGAATGAAAGGGTTTCTTTAAAACCCTTTCTTCGGAATAGAAGACTTAAAATCAGATAAAAAATTTTTTTTAGTATATCTTTGATATGCTTTTTTGCATATTTTTTTTAATCTGATTTTAAAAATATATTTTTTAGTCTGATGATATATTAGTCTATGAAATCAATAAATGTAATTAGAGTGCAATTATTGACTTCTGTTCTTTAGTATTGCTGCTTAATTAGATTGATTTTATGTATTCTTTAATTGTTGAAGTAATTATGATGTGTCAGTATATGATTGGAAGCTCATGTTTTTAAATGAAAATCTGTTATTCACTCAGTTGTATGGTCTGATGAAGCATTGAAGTGAAAGCGCTTACCTCCTGAGTGCATCAATAATAAAAAACTTTTTATATTCAATACGTATTGACTGTTTGCTGGATTCTGTAAGCAGTGGATTGATGAAGCAGTATATGAACTGAGACGTTGCAATGCTGTTTATTGGACTTTGCATGGTAGCTGTTGCTTTATTTTTCAATTTGTTGAGACTGTTTGTTTTTATAAGCACAGCTTTTACCCCCTGGACTTTTGCCTGTTTTTTCATTACATATATATATATATATATATATATATATATATATATATATATATATATATATATATATATACACATACATTTCCCCTACTGTTGAATGACTGTGCTGCATGATAGGTTTGTCTGAGAATACATCACGTATATCTGCAGCTCAGATGGCTTACTGGTAAATTGATGTGGCTATGGTGTGCAGGGTCCTGGGTTACACACTTGCAAGGGCTGATAATGTATTTGCTGGCCAGAACAAGTGCTGTTGGACACAGAGTGAGTAAGGCACCCATAAGCAGTTGTAAGTGGGTGCAAAATGGACAGTTATGTATGGTGTGACATTTGTGTTGGGAACAGATTGCCCTTTTTGTATTAAGGTGAGAGTGGGATGTTAGGGAAGGATAGTAGGTATATATTGGGAGGTAGGTAGGTTCGGAAGACAGACAAGACAGACAAGATAGCTTATAGGGGTGGTATATGACACATGTAGTGGGTAAACACCTTGGACAGGAAGGGGTGTTTGGAAATTGGAAGCCCATGAGCCCCTAAATGGAAACAGTAGTATTGAGGTCCCCACCCATGGGCAGTCACCACTGCCCCTTCACGGCTGTGGCTGTGCTGGGGGCTGAGCAGGAGGGGCAGGCTGAACCTCTACTTGTATCACAATGGCCTCAAGATGGTGTAGCAGATCCCACAATTCTCTGCAGAGCTCCCTATGCACCAGACCCTGGACCTGACTTCAGGTTACTGCATCCTGTCTGTGAGCGGTCCCGAGGGGGGGACAGGCACCATCCCCTGAGGTGGTTCCACCTGAAGGTAGTGCAGGACTAGCAGATGACGATGTCCCGGGTTGGGTCCCAGATGTGCTGTGGCCTGGTGCCATGGCCAGATGAGGTGGGAGAGGTGGTTCTGCTGGGAACAGCCTTCCCAAATGTGCTATTGTTTTGCAATTTTAGAACATATGCGGGTAGCAATAGTCAACCCAATCCAGGATTAGTTATAACTGCATGCATACATATTCCCAGTAACCCAAAACACCAGATTTGGAACAGTTGCATAGCAAACAGAAAATATGCATATATGGAACCACAGTGGCCATTACAATGGCATGCAGGTTACATTGTTAGCAACAAGCCACCAATGATAATGTTTTAACATGGAACATGAATAGAAACATATTTCAGTATTTGTTGCACAATAGGATATATGTCCTAACAGTAGGTTTGGTGTAAATATACCCACTGATGTGTGTGTTCAGATTATTTTTGCAGATATGGTGGGGGGAGACAGATATCAATTAATAACTATTATATCCTTGCAGTATGAGGTCCTCAGACCTTTTTTCCTGTTAATGACTTGCAGGTATCATGTCAAGAGAGCGACTGCCTGCATTCACCCCACAGGAGAATAACATCCTCATCAGCTTCATGTTGCATCACCATGGAACCCTCTTTGGGTGTATGACCCATGATTTGCAGGAGAGGACTGCCCTGTGGAATGAGCTGATCTACAGGGTAAATGATGTCAGCCTGCATAATCACAGTTATGAGCAGGTGTGACATCATTGCACTGACCTCATCCACCATGCCCATCAGCGTGCTGCTGCAGTTAGGAGGGACCAGTATCCACAGGTGGGGTCATGCCATCCAGCCCCCACTGACATGTTGAGGGGCTCCTCTCCAGCCTTGGGGCTAAGTCAAGAACTGGAAGATAGCATTGTGGAGGTGGGTGCTACCCACACAATGGACAAGGAGCATGCAGGTAAGGCCCCAGGGCACATTAGTAGACCACTGTTGCTTATCCATCTTCATCTTAAAGTATCTTCATGCATATGTCAGATAACATAGTCTGTCACTGCAGTGTAGTAATGAACAAATGTGCATAATCTGTAGTACTGTGGGTTTGTACTGCTGATGTACGGAAATGCTGCTCCCACCCTGTGCCAATGCCACAGGTGTGGCTACTGACATCACATCTCTCACACAACTATGTAGGTCCCTCTGATATATCTCTGGGGTACCAGACTGTAGCTGGTGAGTATGGAGGTCTTTTGTTCAGGTTTGCCAATACAACGGCCATATTATGGCCATGGTATTTGCCATGCATATATTTAACACACCTAACCATAATGAATGCTGTTCATGTTCACTTACTGTTGCTGTTAACTGCACTACTTCACAGTGGTCACCATGGTGGCATATCTGAAGGGTATTTAAGAGTCCTGCAGTATAACTAACAACCTATCAGTGCAAGATGTGTGGACAGATATAAACATAATGGTGGGACAAATGTCCTACAGTAGGGACATGTCTGAAACATTACCCTTATACAGTGGCTACAACAGTGTATATACCAGTATTACAATGGCAACTGTTATAGATCTACTCAACAGCATATCACAATACCACAGTCTACAACTTCTACAACCTGCAATGTGATCCTAACATGAACAATGAATGTGTAAGATGGAATCCTATGTTAGGACAACAAATATGGGGAATACATACCTTAACAAACAATGGAAGCATATGTGTGCACACACTCCAAATAACATATTGTGGAAGCAGCTTTTGAGGTACTGCAGCATTCACTCGTCTTGAGAATGCACCTTCCATCAAGTACAGGTTCTCAATGTCACACCAAGTAATGGTCTTCTGTCCAAGAAGTATGTCCATGACATTTGCCCACTCAAATGCAACAGAGGCAGCCATGGCTTGCACACATCTTACAAACCATGGCATGGATACCATATCCAAAAGGTAGCACTCAGTAGTGGGGGATGTAGCCTTACCTCACCTTTGCATATACCATGGCAAACAGTGCAGACAAGCATGTATGTGACGATGAAGTATGGGACATCATTAATGTAGAAAATAAACAGATGCCCATCCAAGACAGATGACAACATATGTTACAAACTGGTCACAGAGGCTGCCCAGACACATGTAGCAACACTGAGGGACTTGCAGGAATGTCTAGGAAGTACTGCTTGTGCAGTACCTGTGTCAAAAATTACCTGGACTCTGCATAAGTGTGGCCTATGGTTTAGGGTAATCAGATGGAAGAGTTGTTCCACAGGAGACATCATCCAGGGCTCTCTACAGGTAGCATATGCATAACATCAAGTCTCCCAAAGGCATGTGTTGCAATGTGTAATGGTGTACTGAAACCAATGTGAAACCTACAGACAGTATTAATAAAGATACATGTGCTGCAAAAGCAACACCGCACTCTACCTCAGGCCCACCATCCCCATCGGTACCTCCCTGGTGCCAGTGTACACATTTAGGTTTGCTGTTCATTACCAGGAACTAGGCCAGTAGACATGGTGTTCTGAATTTGGAACACTGCAAAATGACACTTGTGTGGCTCATAGTTGTCAAGCATCTGCAAAATGGCTGAGGATGGGGAGGGGTGTCATCCTGAAATACAATAGTGAAATGAAGCATACATCCCAAACTCACTAAGAATAGCTGTATCTGAACACAGTCAATGTCATGCATTGTGCCACACATAATCCTGACTCCACAGCAATAGTGAAGGCACTGTGTGACCTCCAAGGGCTGTGCACATGAGCTGACCTTGCAATCTGGCAGAGGTGGGGGAGATTTGTAGGGCGGAGTGACCAAATAATGGCAAGTGAGGATGGGCTATGCTAATATACACCTTCCAGGAATAGTGACTGCTGTAGTTCACTTAACAGGTGCTGCAAAAACCATCGTGCTAAGGGTGTGCACACTTATGCAACCCACATACTGTATGCATCCCAAACAACATCTGCACAGCTAACACATTTGTTTGATACTGCATTTGATTGCACAGGTCATATGTCACATATCAGGTGCGTGTAATGTTAACATATGCTGTATTGTGGTCCCATGGCATATCAGGGAAGAGAGTGGCATGTCAATAAGGGTGTGTACACTCCTCATAGCAACATTAAGCTTTGGAGGTTGTCAGTATAATTGGATTTTATTGCTCATACATACACTGCTGATGATGAGATCTCCAAATCGGACATCAGACATTCACTATTGACATCTGTCCTCATATCAACCCAGGTATGTGTCAGACAAACACATAGGGGCTGTGAGAAACAGATCAAACATAACTGCCCCACATATATACATCCAACAATGGTGTGTACACTTGTGAGGTATAGTGCACAGTACATGGCACAGTGCTGAACAGGTGCACAGCAATACTGTGTACATGGGTGCATTGTGCATGCATCACAGAGATGTATAATGTTGGTAACAGGGACTGAGTATAGCTGCAGTGCATGCTGAGTGTCATATGTCATGCATGTTGACAGTTAGGTAATGAGAGGTCTGTGTAATATCTTTGTGCCACCTCTCCTGTAAGTGTGTGTGTGTGTGTGTGTGTGTGTGTGTGTGTGTGTGTGTGTGTGTGTGTGTGTGTGTGTGTGTGTGTGTGTGTGTGCATGTGTAGAGGTAAGCAATGATGTACAGGTCTTAAAGTACATTTTCTGTTTTCCCCTCACAGGTGGTGAGGTGGGTCAGCATCCCTCCTGCAGGCAAAATTATGTTAGTGCCCATACAGACTCTGACAATGATGAAATGTATGGTGAGGCACAGGCGGGGTTGTCAGGGGCTGAAGCTGTACCACCGGGTTGACATCCCATTGTTATCCACCCAATCCCCACACACAGTCATATTGCCTATACATACACCATCACCAGTGGCCATAGATGAGGGACAGTTGGTGGGTGGTGGCATGGGACAGGACAGTGTGGTGACTATGGCAAGAGTGTCTGTACACAGCAGCCATAGCCAGATGACTGGTAAGGTACCACACAGGCAGATGTACAGGGTGCTTGTAGGAGGGCTGCTGGACATCATGCCCCTGGTAGAAGTGCCACAGCAGGTGTCACCAGACGCATGTTTTGAGCCATCATGGAGGCACAGGCATATATGGAACATTATACCAGACAGGGTCTGAGGCTCCAGAGGGCTACTTATTCTGCTGTTATTGACAACATCCGTGATCTCGTAGGTGCCCACCGTTATTTTTCAGAGGTCCTGCATAGATGGTTGGGTGAGATGGTGGGAATCTTCGACCATGCATTGTCTGTGCTAGAGCATATAGTGGGAGTAGGGCAACAGCCACGTGGATGTAGGTCAGCAACACCAACAGGTGGAGGTCTACGTGGATGTGCAACAAGTCAGAGCCGCTCCCGTAGTGGCAGTATCAGCACCAGCACTGCAGGGGGGAATGCTGTCCACACCACAACACAGCAGGCCACATGCATGTGGCCCTGGCTGGTCCCAACAGGGACCCGGATCCAGCAGACATTTGTCATCATCAGGGGAGAGTACCATATCTGGCCTTGTACCCAGTAGTGCCCATAGAACCCCTGGCAAGCACAGTTCTCATGTCTGTGGCCATAGATGGTGAACTGCACACTCTGCCATGTATGGTGTGCAGCTGTTCAACAAACCCCTGTATAGGGCAGCCACATGGCCAAACTGCATGCATACATATAGACACACACATATCACCAACACAGCTAGGGTACCTCCATACCTACACACACCACATCTGCACAACCCAATTAATAATGAAACTGCCTAACACACACACATGATGTCAACCAATCAGCTCAGCCTAGGTGTCTGACAAACCCACAACACACCCTGTGCATATGATGATACTTGTGCCACATCCTTGTCATCCATACCATTGATGCAGGGACAGGCCGATATGGAACTGATGCACAGGGTGAATGTACTAAGGTGTAGCAATGTAATGCTGTGTAACATGTTTTCAGCAGGAAAGTTTAATGTTTAAATGTCAGGATGTGTAGCTGTCCAGCCATGATGCATTATAGCTGTTATTAACACTGACTGATAGTGGTCTCCATAATGTATTCAGTTTATGTTGCAGGTGTCTATCTGTCAGCAGGATGTTGGTCTGCTGTTGTTTCCTACAAGGGGTATGGCACTGTGGTGATACATTGACTGTGTCATATCCTGTGTACAGCTGAACAAAAGTAACAGGTCTGTATAAGAGTTAGAGCATGTGCCACATGGATGATAAGTATGAGGGGTGTATACAGGTGAGTGCATGGTGGCTGATATCAGCAGCCCTTCTATAGTGGACAATGGTAAGTGTACTGGGTGGCACACACCACATGTTTATGTATAACAAACGCACGCACAGAGGCTTTGGTGTTGATGCAATACACAGAGAATACTATACACATGGATGTACTTAATTTTGCAGTGAACCCATTTTAGCCTATGTAATTCCACCAAGACATAAAAGGCAAAACATCACATCAGTAAATAATCAGTCTGCTACTTTAATGTCATTGACGATGGTACTGGCAGGGTATATGTCCCCTTCCCCAATGTAGTGCAATCCATTATCCCAGTGTTGGTAAACATAGGTTTGTTGGTGTGGGTGGCACAGCCCTACACTTTGGAGGGTGTGGAGTGGTGTGGAGCCACACATAGTGCGAGTGATGACTACTTAACCTGTTAAAATACACTGTACAGTATTACAGCAGACTATGTGTGGGGATACACACAACAATAACCCCAATCAGGGTGACTGTGTCCACAACATTGGCAGCCAACTATATATACCAACTCCAGGATTGCTATACAGCTATACAGTGGGGAATAGGGCATTTACACATCTACTACTAGTTTTGATGGAATGAATTTCAATGACATGATTCCTTTGAAATGTTAGCATTTGCCACTCAGTTCTCAGACAGAAGTCCTCCTGAGACATGTATATTCTGCAAACTGAAGAAGATCCCTTCAAATACACATACACTTACTTGGCAACACTGAGAGTACAGCCCCTTTCTAGGTACTTATTGCTACTAAATGTGTTTGGCCTTAATTTTACACACCACACAGCTTTTAGGATGAGGTGTGTCCCAAGTATCTTGTTAAGTGAGGAACATCACCAGCTCTTGTACAGTATGGTAATGGGGGATGTACTAGGTGTTAATGGACAACTCATAGTGTGCCATATTGTTATATACACATTGATAAACACATAACAGTCATAGACACATCTGAGAGACCTGGGTTTATCAGTGCTAGCTAGCTACCTTGTCAATGAGTCCATTCTGTTACAGATAATTTGCACACAGCACATGCATCATTGGGCTGGATAGTGTACTCACTTACCTGTATGGTTGATGGAGACAGTGGTCCTCATACAGTGGACCTTGGGACATGTACTGGGGGACACCCCACATTGGATATTTTACTCACTGAAACCCATCATAATACTCTGACATATGCACAATCACACATTGACCAAGAATGCAATACAATCCCTTAGCTATCTCATCAGTGCTACTACAGAGATATGCATTTATTGCACATGCCACAGGGATAGTAGGGTGATGGTTTGTCTTCACTCACCTAATGTCAACAACATCACTATGCCTTATACTGTATGGCCAGGTGTATTGTATTTGGAGAATGCGGCCTCAGAATGCTGTATCCTACAAATATACACACTTGCACACATAACCACACTTGCCAGGACTCAGAGGGTAACACATGCCTATCTACCCATTTGTACAACAGTGTTGTGCTGGTACTGCAAGCTCTAGGTAGCCCATAGGGTGAAGAGTGTAACAAGGTGCATTTAATTTCCATGACAGCAGCAGCCATTTCTATCTATGGCAATGGGGGTGTAGTGTGTGAGAAGATCCTCAGGGTATTATCAACTGCAGGTTTACAAACACACAGACACTGTTATTCTCAGCAACGCACACTGACATAATTGTCGGTACTGGGGTCCATAGGTGCAGGTGTTCCTAGGTGTGTACCAGGATATTGTCCATGCAGAGATGAGAAGAGTAGGGGATGTGGGTACAGTGGTATCATGTCACCTGACATTTGTCAGCAGGCCATCTATACACTGATGCCACGTGAGTGATCCTCAGGGTGACAGTTAAATGCAATATCCAATCATCTGGTTGTCTCTTGCTGAGGGTCAGTGAGGTGCTCCAATTGACATGTATGCAATATATGTATATCTGTGCATATATATA
This sequence comes from Protopterus annectens, assembly GCF_019279795.1. Lineage (NCBI taxonomy): Eukaryota > Metazoa > Chordata > Ceratodontiformes > Protopteridae > Protopterus > Protopterus annectens. Next base: position 108,734,058 of record NC_056729.1, read on the forward strand.
TATATATATATATATATATATATATATATATATATATATATATATATATGACTGAAGCCCATTTGACTGAGACCAGATGACCGAAAGTTCATATGACCGAAAACTCATTTGACCGAAAAGCAGCACTGGCAGGTGTATGCCCTGTTCCCCACTGTAGTGCAACCCTGGAGTTAGAATATTTTGTTGGGGGGGGTGTGGGGGATGCGGGGGGCATAGTCTCCTACAAAGTTTAGTTTTACTAAATATGAAATCAAACCACAAAATATCTAATCAAACTAGGAGGGGGGCTTCGCCACCCACCCCCCCCCCAATGGGGGGGCTGTAACCCCACACCCCCATTACAATATATTCTAACTCCAGGGTTACATTACAGTGGGGAACAGGGCATATACCTGTCAGTGCTATTTTTTGGTCAAATGAGTTTTCTGACATATGTTTTCGGTCATATGACCTTTCGATCATTTGGTCTCAGTCAGTGAAGCCATATATATATATATATATATATATATATATATATATATATATATATACACATATATGTGTGTGTATATATATATATATATATATATATATATATATATATATATATATATATATATATATGTATACCGTATTTCTTTGTAAATAAGACCTAACCAGAGAGTAAGAACAAACCAAACACACACTCGAGGGACTAAGTGCACGGTCCAAACCAACGCGAAAAGGTAAATCCAAAAACGGACCAACACAATGGTATAGCAGCAAAATTGAATTTATTGTAGAAGTAAATGCCATTTAAAAAATATAAATGGCTAACAAGTAAGCAAACCGGTTTTGGCTATGAAAAGCCTTCTTCAGTGCTAAAAAGCAAATATTCAGTAGTTAAGCAGCTCCCGACATCCTGGTGTTATATAGAGAGACATTTAAAGGCACATTGCAGAAATAAGTAATGACTGGATAATATACACATATCATGAATAATTACTGATAAATATAATATTTCAAATCAAAATCACCAAAATAAACTTGTGTACATATGAAATTATAAAAGTAAATAAATCCCAAACAATATGCATAAGGAGGTAGGTTGACATATTATTCTGTTTCATTAAGGCCAGGTTTGAACAAACCCTAACCTGGTTATCCACATAGTTTCCATGTTATTAAGTTTAGTATGCCAGCCTGCTTTGAAATTCCTATGCATTTGGATTTTGTCTACAATAACAAATTTAAAAACAGCAGTGGGATGATTAATGGTGTGTTTATAGAGGGCATTGGACAATCGGTGGTTTCTAATAGCACTAAGGTGTTCACTAATCCTCAATTTGATTGGTCTGGACGTCTGACCAACATAAAAAGAGGAACAGGTACATGTGGCTAAATAAATGACCCAATCCGAACTGCAATTCCCAAAGATGTTAATATTGTATACCTGTGATGTATTTTTACTTGAAAATTAATTGGTTTTGAGGATATGTTGGAAGGCACTACAATGTCCACAAGGAAAACACCCCACCAAAGGGTTACCAAATAAGGTGATTTGAACTGTTGTCACTGGTGTATATCTCTTGTAGTGAGTAAAACGAGAATGTATAGTGCGACCCCTATGGTATGAGAAGGCACATTTGTCTGGTAATATGTCATTCAGAAGTTCATGAGATTTTAGTATGTCCCAGGGTCTATTGATAATTTCCCTGAATCTGAATGTGTTGTTTCCGAAAGTGGTTACAAACCTTATCGGCTGCACAGAATTGGATGTTCCATCATGCTTCAGATGTTGGTATTGTAATAAGCTTGAGCGTGCCATCTGACTAGTCTGATCAATGGTTTGAGAGATATGATACTTAGAATATCCATGGTTAAAAAGCCTATTTGACAGATCTTGTGCACAAACTTGATGTTGCTCTTCTGATGAACATATGCGTTTCATACGCAAAAATTGGGATTGTGGAATGTTTTGGATGATGTGGCGGGGTGAGAGCTTGTTGCATGTAGCAGTGTATTATATTGAGGAAACTTCCTATGAACAGTAGTGGCCAATGTGTGATCTTCCAATCTAGAAATTACAACATCCAAAAAAACAATCTCTTGATATTCTATGTTTAGAGTGAATTGTATATCAAAAGGATTGTTATTAAGATACCTAACAAAATCAAACACATGGTCCTTATCCCCATGCCACACCATCCAACAATCATCTAGATATCTTCTACAGATATCCAAATGATTTATATGTAAATTATGATGTGCATCATATATAAATGTTTGCTCAAAAAATCCCATAAATAAATCAGCATATATGGGGGCAAAGGAAGCCCCCATTGCCGTACCTTTAATCTGCCAATATGGATGTCCATCAAAGTAAAAAATGTTTTTACACAGCACATATTCATTGTTTGACAAGAAAATTGTTGAAACCAGTGGAATATAATTCAGATTTGTCCGACCAATAAGAGATAGCAGCTATGCCAGCATCATGGGGGATGCTCGTGTATAAAGATGAAACATCTAGGGTACATAACCACCAATCTGCTTCTAATTGTGAATCTTAAATGATGTTAAGAAATTCTGTGGTGTCTTGTATCCTTGATCTAACATTAGATAGTAATGGTTTTAAATAATGCATGAGGAAAGCGGATAGTGGTTCAGTTAAAGAGCCTCTTTCAGAGACAATAGGTCTACCTGGAGGATTAGTGGAGTGTTTATGGATTTTAGGAAGAAGGTATAAATATTGCGGCATAGGTTCCACCACTTTAAGTTGTTTACCAACCTGTTTACTGATAATACCTTCTTCTGTGGCTAAATCCAACAAAGAGTCTATCTGTGCTTTGAAATTAAGTGTGGGATCCACAACCATCTGGATATAATAACGAGCGTCAGACAGCTGTCTGTAAGCCTCAGCCTTATATTTACTGTGATCCATAACAACAATACCTCCCCCCTTGTCTGCTGGAGTGATGACAATATCATGATTAAGTTGAAGTTCAGTTAGAGCAGATCTCTCTGGTTGAGTAAGGTTATTTGTGGTAGACTGGTATATGGTGGAAAAATGTAAATATTTGATGACACATTCCTTAAAGATAGAAACATGTTTGTCCATGGGTGGTGTGAATTCTGATTTGCCAAATTTGAAACGAGTAGATCTTTGAATAGTGTCATGATCTGAAAAAAATATCTTAAGATTTAAAAATCTACAAAAGTCATTAACATCTTTTAACAAACTGTATTCAGAAACAGGTGAAGTGGGGACAAAATTAAGACCTTTATTTAGTACTTGGTAATGTACAGGTGATAATTCAAAGGATGAAATATTGTGTACATTGTTCACTGTTTCACAATCTGTTGTAATAGAACCTGTAAACTGGATGTTCCTGTTTCTGTTTCTATGCTTTCTGCCCCCCCTACGTGTCTTACGTCTAAAGGGACAGGCTGTTTTCCCTTAGCAGCTGGGGACACCTGGCGTGAAGGGACATCATAGTTTGTAACAGAGGAAGTTTCATCCTCTGACGTGCCACTAAGGGTAGATTCTGTCCTTTTTAATATTGATCTGGGCCTCGTTCTACCATGATTACTTTTATTAGCTCTGTCTGTGAACCTGACATTCTTAGATGTAACAAACGGTTTGCCTTTGTCATAATCCGACAAGTCCCTATTAAATTTAAAGGCAATTTAAAGACAAAGGCAAACCGTTTGTTACATCTAAGAATGTCAGGTTCACAGACAGAGCTAATAAAAGTAATCATGGTTGAAAGAGGCCCAGATCAATATTAAGAAGGACAGAATCTACCCTTAGTGGCACGTCAGAGGATGAAACTTCCTCTGTTACAGACTGTGATGTCCCTTCACGCCAGGTGTCCCCAGCTGCTAAAAGAAAACAGCCTGTCCCTTTAGACATAAGACACATAGGGGGGGCAGAAAGCATAGAAACAGAAACAGGAACATCCAGTTTACAGGTTCTATTACAGCAGATTGTGAAACAGTGAACAATGTACACAATATTTCATCCTTTGAATTATCACCTGTACATTACCAAGTACTAAATAAAGGTCTTAATCTTGTCCTCACTTCACCTGTTTCTGAATACAGTTTGTTAAAAGATGTTAATGATTTTTATAGATTGGTAAATCTTAAGATATTTTTTTCAGATCATGACACTATTCAAAGATCTACTGGTTTCAAATTTGGCAAATCAGAATTCACACCACCCATGGACAAGCATGTTTCTATCTTTAAGGAATGTGCCATCAAAGATTTACATTTTTCCACCATATACCAATCTACCACAAATAACCTTACTCAAGCAGAGAGATCTGCTCTAACTGAACTTCAACTTAATCATGATATTGTCATCACTCCAGCAGACAAGGGGGGAGGTATTGTTGTTATGGATCACAGTAAATATAAGGCTGAGGCTTACAGACAGCTGTCTGATGCTCGTTATTGTATCCAGATGGTTGTGGATCCCACACTTAATTTCAAAGCACAGATAGACTCTTTGTTGGATTTAGCCACAGAAGAAGGTATTATCAGTAAACAGGTTGGTAAACAACTTAAAGTGGTGGAACCTATGCCGCAATATTTATACCTTCTTCCTAAAATCCATAAACACTCCACTAATCCTCCAGGTAGACCTATTGTCTCTGGGAGAGGCTCTTTAACTGAACCACTATCCGCTTTCCTCATGCATTATTTAAAACCATTACTATCTAATGTTAGATCAAGGATACAAGAAAGACACCACGGAATTTCTTAACATCATTTAAGATTCACAATTAGAAGCGGATTGGTGGTTATGTACCCTAGATGTTTCATCTTTATACACGAGCATTCCCATGATGCTGGCATAGCTGCTATCTCTTATTGGTTGGACAAATCTGAATTATATTCCACTGGTTTCAACAATTTTCTTGTCAAACTTACTGAATTGTGCTGTGTAAAAACATTTTTTACTTTGATGGACATCCATATTGGCAGATTAAAGGACGGCAATGGGGGCTTCCTTTGCCCCCATATATGCTGATTTATTTATGGGATTTTTTGAGCAAACATTTATATATGATGCACATCATAATTTACATATAAATCATTTGGATATCTGGAGAAGATATCTAGATAATTGTTGGATGGTGTGGCGTGGGGATAAGGACCATGTGTTTGATTTTGTTAGGTATCTTAATAACAATCCTTTTGGTATACAATTCACTCTAAACATAGAATATCAAGAGATTGTTTTTTTGGATGTTGTCATTTCTAGATTAGAAGATCACACTTTGGCCACTACTGTTCATAGGAAGTTTCCTCAATATAATACACTGCTACATGCAACAAGCTCTCACCCCGCCGCATCATCTGAAACATTCCACAATCCCAATTTTTGCGTATGAAACGCATATGTTCATCAGAAGAGCAACATCAAGTTTGTGCACAAGATCTGTCAAATAGGCTTTTTAACCATGGATATTCTAAGTATCATATCTCTCAAACCATTGATCAGACTAGTCAGATGGCACGCTCAAGCTTATTACAATACCAACATCTGAAGCATGATGGAACATCCAATTCTGTGCAGCCGATAAGGTTTGTAACCACTTTCGGAAACAACACATTCAGATTCAGGGAAATTATCAATAGACCATGGGACATACTAAAATCTCATGAACTTCTGAATCACATATTACCAGACAAATGTGCCTTCTCATACCGTAGGGGTCGCACTATACATTCTCGTTTTACTCACTACAAGAGATATACACCAGTGGCAACAGTTCAAATCACCTTATTTGGTAACCCTTTGGTGGGGTGTTTTCCTTGTGGACATTGTAGTGCCTGCCAGCATATCCTCAAAACCGAGGAATTTTCAAGTAAAAATACATCACAGGTATACAATATTAACATCTTTGGGAAATTCAGATTAGGTCATTTATTTAGCCACATGTACCTGTTCCTCTTTTTATGTTGGTCAGATGTCCAGACCAATCAAATTGAGGATTAGTGAACACCTTAGTGCTATCAGAAACCACCGATTGCCCATTGCCCTCTATAAACACACCATTAATCATCCCACTGCTGTTTTTAAATTTGTTATTATAGACAAAATCCAAATGCATAGGAATTTCAAAGCAGGCTGGCATATTAAACTTAATAACATGGAAACTATGTGGATAACCAGGTTAAGGGCTTTGTTCAAACCTGGCCTTAATGAAACAGAATAATATGTCAACCTACCTCCTTATGCATATTGTTTGGGATTTATTTACTTTTAGAATTTCATATGTACACAAGTTTATTTTGGTGATTTTGATTCAAAATATTATATTTATCAGTAATTATTCATGATATGTGTATATTATCCAGTCATTACTTATTTCTGCAATGTGCCTTTAAATGTCTCTCTATATAACATCAGTATGTTGGGAGCTGCTTAAGTATTGAATATTTGCTTTTTAGCACTGAAGAAGGCTTTCCTAATCAGAGAATAAGGCCTAGCATGGTTTTCCAGTGCGGTCATGATATAAGCCCTACCCCAGAAAGAGCCCCAGTTAAGATTATCAGCAACACATGACGGACATGTTGAATTGTAAAATAATATTATTGACACCTGTTGACTGAGGTTATCATACTCTGCTCACCATTTTCAGACCATTCGGACACCCAACCTTTTCTTTTTGCAGAAAGTCATAAGATTCTTACTTTGGGAGTCCTCCACAATTCATACTGTAACCCTAATCATCGATCACACTTGACTGTTGAGATCCTTGGCCCATAAACACTGGCAGGTGTACTTTGATTGATCAAAGTACAGACAATGCGCATAAAACGCACGCACTTAATAACGAACGGCTGTGGTTTTGCCTTCTCTTCTTAAATGGTGCCATTTTGTCTTGCAACTCCAGTCTCGTATGTCTTCAATTACCCCCCCCCCCCCAGACAAGAAGAATGCAAAAAGAAAGAACTATTCCATCGAATACAAGAAAGGAATCCTGGAGGACTCCTGGGGAAAGAATCTGATGGCTTTCTGAAAAGAGAAGAAGTTAGATCTCTGAATGGTTTGAAAATGGCATGCAGCATACAATAACCTCAGTCAACAGGCTGACAAGGAAAATGCTAAGAAGTGCAAGTGTGGATCAGGTCGGAAACCATTATTTAATGTGCTGAAAGACATCATCTGTGAGTGGATTTCTAACAGGAAAGCAAAGGCTTTGGTTGTGCACAGGGTAGATATTCAAGCATTTGCCCTTGCAATGGCACCACAGTTAGAAATATCCCCAGAAGAATTCAAAGCATCACAGCACTGGCTGGATGGCTTCCTTAAGTGATATGAACTGTCTCTAAGAAGATCAGCAACACTGTTCAAGCTGGAAGATACTCAAGTTATTAGACATGCACTTGCGTTCAAGTCCTTTGTTGATGGCATTGACTTTTCTAAATACCAACTCTCCAACATGATTGCTATGGATGACACTTCAGTGTTTATGGGCCAAGGATCTCAAACAATTGATTAGAGGGGTGCCTCATCAATGTACAATTCCCTCCACTCATTACAAGAGTGCACGTGTTACCTGTATTTTGGCAGTTCATCTAGATGGAAAGAAAACCCCACCTCTAATCATTAGTAAGGGCAAAAAAAATAAGACTGAACTTTGTTTCAGGCATTTACATTCTTGAAATTGAAAAAGCCTGGTGCACACAAGCACCTATAAGGAAGTGGGTCGATGTAATGCTGCCATTTGTTTTGCAAGGTGGTAAAAGAGGTCTGCTAGTCTGAGATTCAGCCAGCACTCACTGCACTAAAGAAATGAAGAAAATCCTTGCACAGAAAAGAATAGATTAAATAATGATTCCCGCAGGAATGACTGCCTAGCTCCAGACTCTTGATATTGCAATAAACAAGCCATTCAAGGACCATTTGTGCATGGAACCCAATGACTACATTGAAAATAGAGTGGAGAGAAATCAACATGGAAACTTTGTGAAGCCTAGCCTGCAAGAGATCATGACTTGCGTGAAAAATTCATGGGATAAAATCACTGACAGCTGTGTTACCAATGCACTACAAGCAGGCTACTTGGACAAGCAGTGCTCATTTAAGGAGAGCTCGGTTGCTAGGCATGACAGATTGGGGCCAGTGGTTCTACAGGAAATGGAGTTGCAAGAAATTCAGGCCAAAATTCAGGGGTTGGACACTTATGACAATGTTCCAGAAGAAGATGACATGACTGCATTTGAAAAACTGTAAAAGCCAAGGTGCAGATATTCTGAAGTTGACATGTTGGTTGCACTGTTTATGTAGAATTCTCACACAACTGTTAGTGCTTACTTAGATCTGTTGTCCAATAACAGAAAAGTACAAAATAAATGTCAATTTGTGTGCGTAAATAAATGTTTATTTTTGTACATGAATAAATGTCGATTTGATTCATTAATAAATGTCGCTTTTTGTACATGAATAAATGAATAAAGGAAGATTGTTGCACGGTGTGGGTAAATAAGGCATCCCCTGATAAGAAACCCTAATGCATATTTTGACGGGGGAAAGAGTGTAAGACCTGGTCTTATTTTCTGGGAAATACAGTATGAGTGGTGGGACATCACCCGGGGCTGAGTTCCAGACTCTGACGGGAGACCCTGTTGTGCTTTAACTCCTGGAGCCTGCCAAGCCATGCCTTGTTCCCGTGCCTTCAGAGCCTCTCAGGGGAACCTCCCTCCAATCCCGGCTGCCCTTGGGGAACTCACTTTGGCTGCTGAGGGGCAGGCAAGCTCTCATCAGGACTTCAGAGCCCCCCCCTCCTTTCTGTTCCACGGCACCACAGTCCTTGTCTCCCGCATATCCCCTGCAAGCTGCCAAGCCATGCCATGTCCCTGTGCCCTCGGAGCCTCTCAGGGGGAATTCCCTCCAATCCTGGCTGCCCTCCTGGAACTCCCTCAGCCACCGAGGGGCAGGCATGCTCTCATTGGGACCTCCGTGTCCCCATCCTTTCTGGTCCAGGGCACCAAAGTCCCCATCTCCCGCATATCCACTGTAGGCTGCCAAACCGTGCTGTGTCCCCGTGCCCTCCGAGCATCTCAGGGGGACCTCCCTCCAATCCAAGCCACCCTCGAGGAGCTCCCCTCGGCTGCCAAGGGGCAGGCATGCTCTCATTGGGACTTCAATGTCCCCCTCCTTTCAGGTCCAGAGCGCCACAGTCCCCATCTTCTGCATATCCCCTGCAGCCTGCCAAGCCATGCCATGTCCCCGTGCTCTCTGAGCCTCTCAGTGGGACCTCCCTTCCATCCCGGCCACCGAGGGGCAGGCACGCTCTCATTGAGAGTTCAACATCCCCCTCTATTCTGGTCCAGAGCACCACAGTCCCCATCACCCACATATCCCTTGCAGGATGCCAAACTGGACCATGTCCCCATGCCCTCTGAGCCTCTCAGGGGACCTCCCTCTGACCCAGCCCTACCCATTGTGAAACTCCCCTCAGTTGCTGAGGGGCAGGCTTGCTCTCATTGGGACTTCCGATCGTCGAGTACTGGGTGAGGTCAGATGCCTTCCTCCTACCTGGCAGGAGCACTCCTGGCCACACAGCCTTCTGCCAGATGCTTCTTTGGGGACTTCTGTTCCACTGAGGAGGCAAGATCTGGACCCTCCTACACAGGAGGGAGTGCTCCCTGCCCGGCTGCTTTCCACCTCTATCACCTTTCCGGACTTGCATCCTGGAGGGGCTTGTGGTCTGGACCCCCCTCATAAAGGAGACAGGTCTCACAGCCTGGCCATTTTCTGCCTCTCTCTCCCTTAAAAGCTTCCATTAGGAGGGACTCCCTCATGGCTTCCACTTCAGCCCAGGCAGGAGAGCTCTTTTCCCACGTTACATAACTCATGAAGGCTGCAAAATTGTAATGAGTCAACTCTGCCCTCAAAGCCTCTCAGGGGAGCTTCCCTCTGATCCTTCTCAGCCTCATGGAACTCTGCTAGGCTGCGAGGCCTCAACCAGACCCTCATGCAAACTTCTGTTATGATGGTTCTCCCTTTTGCCCTCCACATAGGGCTTTCAAACTCACACAGGATATGGCCCTGGATCCTGACACCTCAGCCCATTTTGTCTCGCACTTCCAGCTCACTCCTTGGTGGTGCCAGGCACCAACAAACGTGCTTCACTTCGAGCCTTCTGGCATGTGCCCCCTTGCCTCCTGAGTGGTGCCTTTCACAGGGCAGCAAACCCGCAGTGCCAGGTGAAGGACTGGAGGCTGACCCAGTGCCTCCTGATGGTTCCAGATGCAAGACACCATGGCAGCTGTATCTCCGCACCCCTGGATGCTGGAAGGATGGGATCGCAGACCTGGCTTCTGGGGGGGCCTTCAGCACGCCCATGCTGTCAGCCGACTCCCCACCAGACCCAGATGTGAGACACCATGGTGGCCGTATCTCCACACTCTTGGGGGTTGGGAGGATGGGATCACTGACCTGGCTTCCGGAGGTGGCTCTTGGCACGCCAGCGCTGTTGGATGACTCCCCCCTCTGGACCGGACATGAGACACCACGGTGGCCATATCTTCATACCCTTGGAGCACAGGAGGATGGGATCACAGACCTGGGTTTCAGGAGCAGCCCTTGGCGTGCCCACATTGTCAGCCAACTCATTAGGCTGGACCCTGGTGCGAGATGCCACGGTGGCCATATCTCTGGACCCATGGGGCCAGGGAGGATGGGATCACAGACCTGGCTTCGGAGGGTGGCCCTTGGCATGCCTGCACTGTTGGCCAACTCCACTGGCTGGACCCAGGTGCGAGCCACCACAGTGGCCATATCTCTGCACCCCTGGGATCTTGGAGGATGGGATCACAGACCTGGCTGCCGGCAGTGGCCCTCGGCATTCCTGCACTGTCAACCAACTATCCTGGCCACTGGCCCTGACTCACCTTGGGGGACATCACTGCATCCATGTCCCCTACTGGCTGTCAAACCATGCCATGTCATGTGTGCTCTTGGAGCTTCTCCGTGGAGCTTCAGTTTGATCCCAGCTTGCCTCATAGAACTCACCTCAGCTGTCGAGGGGCAGGCCCGCTCTCATTGGGACTTCCATGTCCCCCTCGCTTCCGGTCCAGAGCACCACAGTCCCCATCTCCCGCATGTCCCCTGCAGGCTGCCAAGCCATGTCATGTCCCCATGCCCTTGAGCCTCTCAGGAGGACCTACCTCTGATCCAGGCCATCCTCATGGAACTCCCCTCGGCTGCCAAGGGGCAGGCAAGCTCTCATTGGGAATTCCACATCCCCCTCCTTTGAGGTCCAGAGCACCACAGTCCACATCTCCTGCATATCCCCTGCAGGCTGCCAAGCCATGCCATGTCCCCATGCCCTTGGAGCCTCCCAGGCGGACCTCCCTCTGATCCAGGCTGCCCTCACAGAACTCCCCTCGGCCAACAAGGGGCAGGCACAATAACATCAGAACTTCCACATTGCCCTCCTTTCTGATCCAGAGCACCACAATCCCCATCTCCCACATATCCCCTGCAGGCTGCCAAGCCATGCCATGTCCTTGTGCCCTCAGAGCCTCTCAGGGGTACCTCCCTCCAATCCAGGCCGCCCTCATGGACCTCCCCACAGCCACCGAGGGGCAGGCTTGCTCTCATTGGGACTTCTGAGCCCCCCTCCTTTCCTGCCTAGAGCCATTCTGGGGACTTTGTGATGTTTTGGGGACACCGTCGGATACCAGGTGAGGTCGGTTGCCTTCCCGCTGCCAGGCAGGAGCACTCCGGGCCCTGCAGCCTTCCACCAGATGCTCCCTTGGGGACTTCCATCACACTGGGGGGGCACAATCTGAACCCACACACCCAGGTGGGTGCGCTCCCTGCCCAGCCACTTTCCACCACTCTCCTCCTTCCAGACTTCCATCCCGGAGGGTGGCATGGTCTGGACCCCCTCACCCAGGCAGCAACTATTCCAGCCCATCCATTTTCTGTCTCTCTCTCTCTCCCCTAAGGACTTTCATTGGGAGGGACCCCCTCATAGCTTCCACTTTTACACAGGCAGTAGAGCTCTTTTCCTGTGTTATATAACTCCTGGAGGCTACCAAATCGTAATGTGTCAACCCTGTCTTCGTAACCCCTCAGAGGAGCTTCCCACCGATCATTCCCAGCCTTGTGGAACTCTTCTGGGCCATGAGGCATCATCCAGACCCTCATGAAGACTTCCTTGTGTCCCTGCTCTCCCGTCCAGAGCACCTCCTGAGACTTTGCGCTATTTCGGGGATGCCATCTTAAGGACTTCCATCGGGATGGACCTCCTCATGGCTTCCACTTCTACTTTGGTGGGAGAGCTCTTTTCCTGGGTTACATACCATATTTCTTTGTAAATAAGTCCTAACCAGAGAATAAGGCCTAGCATGGTTTTCCATGGTGGTCATGATATAAGCCCTGCCCCAAAAATAAGCCCCAGTTAAGATCATCAGCAACACACAACAGATGTGATGAATTGTAAAATAGTATTACTGACACCTGTTGACTGAGGTTACCTTACTCTGCTCACCATTTTTGGATCATTCGGACACCCAACTTCTTCTCTTTGCAGAAAGTCGTAAGATTCTTTCCCTGGGAGTCCTCCATGATTTTTACTGTAACCCTAATCATAACTCACACTTGACGGTTGAGATCCTTGGCCCATAAACACTGGCAGGGGTACTTTGATCGGTCAAGTACAGACAACACTCAAAAAGCACGCACACTTGATAATGAATGGCTGTGGTTGTGCCTTCTCTTCTTAAACTGTGCCATTTTGTGTTGCCACTCCAGTTTCGTAAGTCTTAAATTAACCCCCCCCCCCAGACAAGATGAGTGCAAAAAGAAAGAGTTATTCTCTTGACTACAAGAAAGGAATTGTGGAGGACTAACGGGGAAATAATCTGATGGCTTTCTGCAAAGAGAAAAAGTTAGATCTCTGAATGGTCTGAAAATGGCGTGCAGCATACAATAACCTCAGTCAACAGGCCAACGAGAGAAATGCTAAGAAGTGCAAGTGTGGATCAGGTCGGCAACCATTATTTCCTGAGCTGGAAGACATCATCTGTGAGTGGATTGCTAACAGGAGAGCAAAGGCTTTGGTTGTGCACATGGCTGATATTCAAGCATTTGCCCTTGCAATGGCACCACAGTTAGAAATATCCCCATAAGAATTCAAAGCATCACAACATTGGCTGGATGGCTTCCTTCAGTGAGATGAATTAAGAAGGGAGGGTGGCCTAATGGTTAAGGTGTTTGCCTTGCAAACACAAGGTACTGGGTTTGAATCTCACAGGGAATAATTGTCTATGCTTAAAATGGCTCGTAAGGGCAGTTAGCCTAGTACTAATCCATGAACACTGTTCAAGCTGCAAGATACTGCAGTTATTAAACTTGCATTCAAGTCCTTTTTTTGATGGCATTGACTTTTCTAAATATCAACTCTCCAACATGATTGCTATGGATGAAACTACAGTGTTTATGGACCAAGGATCTCAAACAACAATTGATCAGAGGGGTGCCTCGTCAATCTACATTCCCTCCACTGGTTACGAGAGTGCACATGTTACCTGTACTTTGGCAATTCATCTAGATGGAAAGAAAACCCCACCTCTAATCATTAGTAAGGGCAAGAAAGATAAGATTGAACATGTTTCAGGCATTTACATTCTTGAAACTGAAAAAGCCTGGTGCACACAAGCAGCTATAAGGAAGTAGGTCAATTTAATGCTTCCACTTGTTTTGCAAGGTGGCAAAAGAGGTCTGCTAGTCTGGGATTCCACCAGCACTCACTGCGCTAAAGAAATGAAGAAATTCCTTGCACAGAGAAGAATAGATCAAATAATGATTCCCACAGAAATGACTGCCTAGCTCCAGACTCTTGATATTGCAATAAACAAGCCACTCAAGGACCATTTGTGCATGGAACTCAATGACTACACTGAAAATAGAATGGAGAGAAATCAGCATGGAAACTTTGTAAAGCCTAGCCTGCAAAAGGTCATGACTTGGGTGAAAAATTCATGGGATACAATCACTGACAGCTGTGTTGCCAATGAAATCTGAGCAGGCTACTTGGACAAGCAGTGCTCATTTAAATAGAGATCTATTGCTAGGCATGACAAATTGGGGCCAATGGTTCTACAGGAAATGGAGTCACAAGAAATTCAGGCCAAAATTTGGGGTTTGGACACTTATGACAATGTTCCAGAAGAAGATGACATTACTGTATTTGAATAACTGTGAAAGCCAAGGTGCAGATATTCTGAACTTGAAATGTTTGTTGCACTGTTTATGTAGAATTATCAGACAACTGTTACCGCGTCACTTAGAACTGTTGTCTAATAACAGAAACGTATGAAATAAATGTCAATTTGTGTGCATTAATAAATGTCAATTTTTGTACATGAATAAATGAATAAAGGTAGATTGTTGTATGGTGCGGGTAAATAAGGCATCTCCTAATAATAAGCCCTAATGCATATTTCGGCGAGAGAAAGAGTATAAGACCCGGTCTTATTTTCGGGGAAATACGGTATATATATATATATATACATATATATATATATATATATATATATATATATATATATATATATATATATATATATATATATATATATATATATATATATATATATATATATATATATATATATATATATATATATATATATATATATATATATATATATATATATATATATATATATATATATATATATATATATATATATATATATATATATATATATATATATATATATATATATATATATATATATATATATATATATATATATATATATATATACATAACATGAACTGGAGTCATACCTCAGCACCAATAGTCACAACTTCTTAGTGCAAGGGGATGTAATGTAAGTATTGCAAGCATAAATGTGGAATGTTGCTAAAGTAACAGGGGTTGTGTTAAAAGATATGTTGTGTGGGAAGTCACTTCTGATACTGACATGTATGCCATCAGTTACTGACAGACATAATAAGATCATCATAGTGAAGTACCACACAAATCTCAGTAATGATCCTGTGGAATACAGCAGAGATATGACCAATAAACTTGGACAGTCTGACACAATCTGGACAGTGCAGAGGTATATGCAGAACTCTTTAGTACAAGATGTGTGGACCAAGCCTGACAAAGTGGATGTTTACAGCCATGTAAATGGGGATATCACAAAAATACTGGAATAGATGAGCTCACACAGTTGATGCATTCACACACTCCTGTCTGTCCTAACACATATTAACTGGAGGAGTAGAGGTCGCAAGCCAACATACCTCACACTACTTAGTGAAATAAATTTTTACACCATCCCACTGCTTTTTCCGACATATACAACAGTTATGGTGATCAGGCAACAGTTCATCTGACAAATATCTGGACATAACATCATACTAGGTAAATACACTGAGCTGCTAGGCATGTCACAAAGCACTGTGCAAAGTACAGGCAGACTACCACAACACTGACCCAAGTTTCATATGAGGGAATACACATGTACTTGCAAATATAGCAGGCACTACAGGCATGTAACAGCATAGAGTAACAGACACCAGTGTGAAAGTGCATACCCACAACCAATCTGAACACAGTCACATTATGGTAAGCCTAAGTAATATTACAGTATATGTACTGTATGAACAACACCACCCTCATATGAACCACTCACACAGTAACCCTACATATACTGGGCCAATACACAGTTTAGTCTGATGCCTGACTGTGGTACGAGACATGTGTCAGTCTGGCCTTACAAACATGTGCGCTGATAGGGTACCATAAACTGGAGCAGCATGCAACATCAGATAGAAGAGGACCAAGAACAATGACATCTACCACAGTCTGTACACAGGCCAAGTAACATATTCACAATACACACTCTGTCAACAATCACCATAAGTACACAGACCTCACTACTGTACACACTACAACAGAATGTCCAAGTTTTGTCCTCAAATATGGGGCCTACTATACATAACATGTCTAGTAGTCTATCTCACTGGATTGTTATCAGGTATGATGTCAGTAAATAATGATGTACTGTAATATAAACCTCTTATTGCATGACATATGGACAAAGGGGGACAGACTTGGGGGACAGTGGCACAAACACAGCACCAATATTGACATATTGCTGTGATAATCTGATAATTTCCTGGTGTAACAGGGTTTGTTGTGACATATCTTTGGATATCATCATGTACTGACTGCAATCATCAGAGTATGCTACTGCATATCTAAAGATAGGAAATGTGTGAGTAACACAAGTAAGACTCCAAACTCTGGACAGTCTGCAGATAGCCCTACAGGTGAGAGTTTCCTCAACCACACAGCACTGTTGTGTCAAACTTTAAATAATGTAGAACAGCCATATCCACACAAACCCTGTTAAACCAACA
This sequence comes from Protopterus annectens, assembly GCF_019279795.1. Classification (NCBI taxonomy): domain Eukaryota; kingdom Metazoa; phylum Chordata; order Ceratodontiformes; family Protopteridae; genus Protopterus; species Protopterus annectens. The sequence goes on from NC_056729.1 coordinate 108,750,436, forward strand.
TTACTTCAAATGTAGAAGAGCAATACTTACATTCTGTCCTCATGTCTGGAACATCTCTCTCCTGTTTGTTGGCCTGTCTCCGCAGTGCATGTTGTGAGAGGTATATCCAACTACCCTCTGTGATATTGTTTGTCAAACACCCGCATGAAGTCCTGCTCACAGTGAAGGAAAAGGGCCAACACCCACATGAAGTGCTTAGTTATAGGATTGTGTTTCCATGCAATTGACTATAGGAATGATACCACATCTGTTCCACATGCAATTAGCAAGTGGGGGACTGCAATTCATGCACAAGCCATCAGCTGATCATGAACATTCTTTACAAAACTCAAGCTGCTGCCCATGAAAAACAGATGTACTTTTCCACATCCACCAGAGAGGGGGCGAGAGAGAGAGAGAGAGAGAGAGAGAGAGATAGAGAGAGATACAGAGACAGAGACAGAGACAGAGACAAAGTAAGAAATGAAGGGTGTAAGAGAGTAAGAGCCAAGCGTGTTTGTGTATGATCCGTGTGTATAGAGTGGTATCTGGGTATTATAATTATTGCCTATATTGTTTACTAATCCATTCTGTCACATAGTAGTTGCACATGGCTGTACACATTTATGGCTGAGGATTGTCTACAACAACTTCTACAGTGTTTGAAAACTGTTGGCCTTGTAATGTGGACAATGGGACATATAGGTACTCAATATAATGATGTAGCAAAGCCCACACTGCAATGGATCCTATCAGTATACACTCACCCCAAAATCCACACAGGATACTGATGACACATGCACAAACACACACTTACCATTACTGTGTTTCAAACCCCTACCTGATTATGTATTGTTATTACAGTGTTATGCAGTTATTGCATGTGGCACAGAGCTGACATGTTGGAGAGCTGTCCAAAGGTATCTTTGAAGGTGAGTGAAATCAACAACAGTGCTAAAGAAGGGATAAAGGAAGTGTAGTACATGTGAATGTCCACAAAGGCAGGTGTGAATGGAGACACACACACACTGTCAGGGAAACACACACACACCATCACAGTTGGCAGGATCAATATTAGAACCCCTTCCTAACTAGTTTGCTACACTATAGTATTATGCAGTGATCACAAGTGCCACAGAGCTTATATGGCTGATATATGGCCAAAGGGTTATGTCAAGGTGAATGACATCAGCAGGCATGCTAAAGTAGGCCAATAGGAGGTGTAGTGATTGTGAATGGCTTCAAAATCATTAATCTCCACACACACACACACACACACACACACACACACACACACACACACACACACACACACACACACACTTGCTAGTGCTGAGATGCATAAGTTCGCAGTTGTGTAGTAGGTGAATGGGCTTGACAGCTGTACAAGGATAGGCAAAGGGATTACCTTGGCATCAGGCCACATGACAATGGTCTCCAGTGTGGCTCAGGGATGTAGTCGTTGGAGAGGTCCCACAGGTGAGTATTGTATTTACCATCCACTCATCTGGGTTACTATTGTGGGTGGCCAGTGATGTGCACTGCTTCCCATGTATGTGATCTATATTCCATAACATGGACAGTGTCTGGGTTGTGCACATGTCCCACAAGCATGTTCTTTCACATGTGCAAGTGTACTTGAGGTCTCTAGGGCATGTTGTGTGTACAGATTGTTATCTTCTGATGTAGCATTCCTGACCTCATTTGGGAAGACCTGGCTATGGAACTGAGGTCAGGCTTGCACCTACATTGACTGCATGATACAAGCATTCAGTGGAGTTAGTGGTGTCTGTCCATACAGGGCATGTGTATAAGGCATGGTATTCCCTTTGTGGGTTATATTTGCAGACTCTACAGTTGTTGCAGGCATCCAGTGGGGAACATAGCAAAAGGACCACTGTAAGCATTTATTTGCCTATTGTAGGGTTGGAACAGGGTGCCATGTCCTTTTACTTGCTGGATAACACACACTCAGTCAGGAGATGTTACACATCACAGTACTTTCTGATGTCAGTGGCACTGTTGTGGTCAACAGGCATGTAGTCCACTGCAATCACACAGTGGTTACTATCTGTGAGGCAATATGCAGGGAATTCCCGATGTAGTGGTTGTTACCTAACCAAGTGTGTTTGTGTATGAAACATGGGTGGAGAGTGTTCTCTGAGTAATACAAGGGTTGCCTATATTATTCACCGATCCATAATGTCACATGTAAGGTTATGGATTGTCTACACCAGCTTCTTTGGTGGTTGACATCTGTTGTCCTTGTAAGGTGGACATTGTGACATATAGTAGGTCTTCCATATAATCATTTAGCAAAAATCACCCCACAATGCATCCTGTTATTACACTATCACAGCAAACTCCCCATAGGATACTGATGACCAACACACACACACACACACACACACACACACACACACACACACACACACACACACACTTGCCAGTACTGAGATTCAAATCCCTACCTAGCTATGTATTGCTACTACAGTGTACAGCATTTATCGCATGTGCCATGGAGCTTATTGGATGGATGTTGTCCCAAGGTACTTCTAAGCTGAGTAAAATCACCAGCCCTTGTAAATACTGGCATTGGGTGATGTAGTGGGTGACAGATACCAAAAATAATTTTACCCTGATCACACATTTACATTTGCCAGGGGTGAGGTTTAAACCTCTATCTAACAATCTTTACGGACCATTATGTTATGCATTTACCACATGCACCACTGACCTGACATGGTTTAGGGTTGGCAACAGGGACTTGTAAGGTGGATGATATCTACAGAACTGCTAACATCAGGCTCTGAGATGTGTACTGGCTATAAATGGGGCCAAAATCTTTGAGATACACACATACATACATATGTGCACACAAACACTTGCCACAGATAGGATTCAAACCCATACCTGTGGAGTTACTGTTACTACATTGTTCTGCATTTATGGCATGCACCACAGAGCTTATAGGGCTGCCACTTATCCAAAAGTGGTATTTCAAGGTGACTGGCATCAGCAGTCTTGCTAAAGTAGGCCAATGGGAGGTGTAGTGACTGTGAATGGCCTCATAATTATTAATCTCTACGCACACACAGAGTTTCACAGTTGCCATGTCTGGGATTAAAACACCAACCTAATTAGTATGCTACACTACAGCATTCTACAGTTATCGCATACACCACAGAGCTTACAGGGCTAGCCCTTGTCCAAAGGGGTGTTCCAAGGTGACTGACATCAGCAGGCTTGCTAAAGTAGGGAATGGGAGGTGTAGTGACTGTGAATGGCCTCAAAATCTTTAATCACCACACACACACACAGTCACACACACACACACACACACACACACACACACACACACACACACACACACACACACACACACACACACACACACACACACACACACACACAGTTTCCATGTCTGGGATTAGAACTCCAACCTAATTGGTATGGTACACTATAGCATTACACTACTATCACATGCACCACAGATGTTATAGGACTAACCCTTGTCCAAAGGGGTACTTCATGGTGACTGACATCAGCAGGCTTGCTAAAGTAGGGCAATGGGAGGTGTAGTGACTGTGAATGGCCTGAAAATTATTAATCTCTACACATATGCACATAGATTCACAGTTGCCATGTCTGGGATTAGAACTCCTACCAAACTAGTATGGCACACTATAGCATTACACAGTTAGTACATGCACCACAGAGCTTATAGGACTAGCCCTTGTCCAAAGGGGTATTTCAAGGTGACTGACATCAGTAGGCTTGTTAAAGTAGGGCAATAGGAGGTGTAGTAACTGTGAATGGCCTCAAAATCATTAAACTCTGCACGCACACTTTCACAGTTGCCATGTTTGGGATTAGAACTCCTACCTAACTAATATGTTAGACTATAGCATTACGCTGTTTCCGCATACGCCACAGAGATTATGGAGATGATAGTTGGCCAGAGGGTTATTTCAAGGTGACTGACATCAGCATGAGTGCTAACATGTGCTATGGGAAGTGCAGTGTGTGTGAATGCCCCATAAACCATTCCTCTGGAAACAAACACACAACTTTACATTTGACAGGACTGGGTATACAAATGCTATATAAATACTGATTTGTACTATCATGTTACACAGTTATCACAAGCACCACAAACACTATAGGGTTGAGGACTACCAAAAGCAAATGTCTACAGTGATTGACATTGGCACATCATGTGATATTGGCCAATTGGATGTGTGGTGGGTGGGACAAGATTCATGATGGCAATCTCTTTGTAACTGTCTGCCTCCCTCTTCCCCACATCTCTGTGTTTGTATATTTGACCTATTATAGTGTATTGGCCTTGGATATGTGTGAGTATTCCTATCCAATGTGTGTGCAAAGCATGAATAGTGTGCAAAGTGGTGTGTGTGCACAGACATCTGAGACTGACAGCTATGTATAGTCCACTGTTGTGGTCAGACATGGACTTCATTTCCCTAAGTGTTGAAGCATGCCCAGTATGACCTTCTGTATTTTGTTGTCAGACATGGCCTTCATTTCTCTAAGTGTAGGAGCATGCCCGGTATAACCTTCTGTATTGAGTGTGTGAATCCATTTCTGGTAGGTTGTACTCCAGTGCAGGATTTTGTGTTCTACACCTACAGCTAGATATCTGTAGATAGGTTGACAATATGGAGTCACAATGGGTGATAGTGGGATACTGTAACTATTGCTGGCTGTTCTGCTTGTGTTACATGGTTGGTGTTAGCAGAGATATTCAGACATATACTGTTTTATACTGTGATGTATTATATCATCAACTACCAACAGATATACTTATTTGCTCACAGTTATTTCTTGGGAAATACAAGACATCTGCACAGTGACCAAGACCTGGTTCAAGGCTCCAGGGAGCACCCCTGCATTACCAGGCTATAATTCATACCACACCTTTTGGTCACCTAACTTGGACCGAAGCACTAAAGGCGGAGGCGTATCAATATTCATTTAGGATATCCACAGCTCCAAGCTAGTTGCTCAGCATAATTCATCTGAGATTATCCAAGTGCAAATAACTTTGGGTAAGACTGCAATGCAAATTGTAGCTTGCTACAGATCCCCCACCATGCCCCAGGATTCCCAATCCTCATTTCTTGATACACTGGAAAATATTAGAGTACAACCAAACACCCTAATAATGGGCAATTTCAACTACCTCACCATTAACAGGGAAAACTACTCATGCACCAACTCTTGTGCTCAATGTTTTCTGGAATTCATAAATTCTAATGTTTTGGATCAACTTATCCACACCCCCTCCAGGGGCAGCAATATCCCTGACCTGGTCATAACCAACATGGGCAACCGGTGTTCCACACCAGAGGTCAGCTCCCCATTGGTCAGATCCGAACACAAGCAAATCACCCTAGACATCCACATCCCAGTCCCACCCCCCCATTAGGGAAACAACCATAAAAAAATTCTCCAAAGCCAACTTCATGCTCCTTAAGACAGAAGTGGCAAACTTCACGACACCCATGCTGATGGACTGTAGAGATATGACTGCTGAATCCTATACAATTGCACTTTATAAGCACTTACACGAGTGCATGGATCGTGCAATCCCTAACAGAACCAAGATGCTATCCTTCAAAAAAAGGAAGGCAATCTGGTGATCCCCTGCTATAAACAAACTCTACAACAGAAGAAAGAAACTGTTGCAAAAAAGAGTAAAATCCCATGATTGGAGGAACTCTGTGGTCAGCCTCAATAAGAAGCTGAGATCCCTCATAAATCCTCCAAAGCTAGTTATGAAAACAAAATCGCCACTAATTCTAAAGACTACCACAAAGCATTCTATAGCTATGTCAAAAATCTTAATGCCAACACTCAGATCTGCTCTGAGTTGCAGCACAATGGCACTAAATATACAGAACCAACTGACATTTCCAACATCCTGGCAGATAGGTTCAGTGCTAACTTTACCCCTCTCACATCCCCTAAAGGGCCCATCTCTATACCGGAAGAATGGAAAGTACCTGTAATCATGGCTGCACAAGTAAAAAACACACTCTCCAAAGCCAAGAACACAGCATCCATGGGACCTGACAACATCCCAGGCTGCGTTCTACATGAACTACAGAATGGACTGGCACCCCACCTAAGTACCATGTTCAATCATAGCCTCCCCTCAGGCTTTGTGTCCCCTGAATGGTGCACATCAACGGCTATCTCACTCCTCAAAGGGGGAGCCACCACAGACCCCGGGAACTACCGCCCCATCTTTGAAGTGGTCACCAAAGCTGTAAATGAGGGTAAGGAGGTACACACAGCCTATTTAGATCTCGCCAAGGCTTTTGACACCATCCCCCACTTTGGAATTATAGAAAAACTCACTACACTAGGTATAAATCCCTATGTCACAAGATGGGTTGCCAACTGGCTCATGGACCGAACCCACACTGTGAAAGTAGCAGACTCTAAATCCAACTTTCAGTCCTAGGTCCTCTCCTGTTTGGTATCTACTTTTCTGAAGTACAGGCTAACACAGAAGGTCTTTGGCTAACAAAGTTCACAGATGATTGCAAATTAGGAGCCATAATCAAATCTCCTAATGATGTGGACATCATACAAAAGGGCCTCACTGAGACAGATGCCTGGTGTCAAAGCCATGGCCTCAAGCTCAATGCCAAAAAGTGCATTGTCATCCCTTTTGGTAAAAACTCTGAATCCCATGAATTACCACATAGGTGGTAGTCTACTTAACACCAAAAGTGTGATTAGAGACCTTGGGACACAGGTGGACAGTAGTCTCTCCTTTGATAATCACATTGCTACAGTAGTCAGGAAATCCTTCTATGTGGCACACCTCATCACAAAAGGTTTCTCATCCAGGAAAAAAGAGGTCATTGTTCCCCTCTACTCATCACTCTTTAGACCCATTATAGAGTATAACACCCCTTTTGCTATGTACCTCACAAGACATCTACAACAACTGGAAAGGCCACAGAAATACCTCACATAGAGGATTACCGGCCTCAAACAGATGCTCTACGCAGACCGTCTCAAAAAACTCCAGCTTTACTCTGTCGCATATCGCCTACACAGAGGCGATCTCTGCCTAACATACAAAGCTATGTCAAACCCAGTGCTGTTGGACATGCTCCACAAAAAGAAATCCCAATCCCTCCAAGCTACACGCTCTAGGGACCTAAACCTTGTCACCACAATAAACAGAACATGCTGGAGGGATAAATTCCTGTCTCAGAGACTTCCTATACTCTGGAACAAGCTACCTATCTATATCAAACAAAGCTCCTCATTAGCACTGTTTAAGAAAAATATTGATGATTGGATGGGTGATAGGAAATTCACCCCGGGAATCACTTCTGTGGCTCTGCTTGACAGGGGCACAGGAAAATAATTTTCTTGGGTGGCAACAGCCAGGGTGCTGTTTGGCTAGGCTTATATAGGCCCTAGGGCCAATAACTTAGTACCTACCTATGAACCTATGAATGAAGCTGTGTCCAGTATTGTGGTCTGCAGCCTACATATTCTTGCACATTCATGCCATTCTGGAGGGGTAGCTGTAGACACTCGCTGATGGATCTGTGTAAATGGTCTAGCACCTTGGTACTGTGGTGGCTGAGGATCCCTTGCTTGTACATCTATCGACATAACAGAATGGCCATATCCTGCTTTGGCCATACCTCTCAGCTGTACAGATTCATCCAGGTTATCCAGAGGCAGGGCTCATATATTTGGTCAGTTCCCCTTCACATTGTAGTTTACGAGTGGGTTTGTAGCCACGCATTACTAGGTTTGCAGGCAGGGGAAGTATGGGCACACTTCATAGTTTCAGACTTCACACACTCCATGGCGTCCATGCTTCTACACCCCCCAGTCTGTTATTCTATCCTCTTCCTAACATTATGCGAGTGATATCTGCAACGTATCCCTATAGTTGTACCTTCATCCCAGTGTTATTTAGGGGTTGGTTCACAGTTCATGCAGTAGGACATGGTGGGCATGCTACTGGGATTTGTTGACATGGCCTTGCATTTGTGTTCTGTGGACTGTGTTATGTTGTTATTTGAGACCCCATAAGATAACATACATTGGCAGTACGGGTGAGGCACAGGCCTTTGACAGAGGACTGTAGGGCATTTGGTAGTGATGCAGGCCATCTGTAGCAGGCCAGTGAATTCTGTCACTCCTACAGTCCCATGCTGTGAACCACTGGATTCCCCTGGGGTGACAGCTAAGTGTGTAAGGTGTTAATGGCAATAGTTCCTGTCCAATTAATCCATTGGTCTGGATGCTGGCAGGGTGCTGTTTACAGCTAGGGAGGGAAACACTTGCATAGGACACCTCTTCAGCATGCTTCATTCTGTGGGTATTCCTATACAGAAGTGGAGGTCATGCTGTACTCATTCCCAACAGCAGGGATATGACCTGTGATAAACCTGTGGATGATGGTAGGGTGAGCTGTGTGCATGTGTGATATGGAGGCTTCTTGCAGCTGACTCACACACATACCTGGGACATTTTGCTTATGCTGCCTTGTGCGGGGACATAGGCATTCACTCATTACTTCATAACTGTGAATTTGTGGTCTGCCAGTGATTCGCCAGAATACATCAGCATTCCATACTACACAGACAACTAATGTGATGCTAACCTGTATGCACAGTTCCAAAAGTGTGTGCAGTTGACAGTTACATTTTATGTACTCTGTCTAGGGTACTTCCACCTGTGTACTGTGTGTATGTTTGGGCCCACATTCATGGCATGTCTATCTTTCAGATGGTGACAGATATTGACATGAGCATGGATGACTACTGAATTGAGTCTTGCTGGGATGCATTGTGGTTGGCACTGCAATTGTAAGAACATGGACTTGTCATCAAAAGTAATAGCCATAGGCCACCGGGACACAACCTTCCATGCCTACATGCTGACCACTTCCACACAATGTACAACACACAACAACCTAGCACACAGAGCCCTACATATTGTACACATGCAACACTCTATCCTGTAAATTGGGCCAGCTCAGGTAATCTGTGCTCCACTGTTAATACCCCACTCATACATGTTACTGCATTTCTGCATAGGATTGTGTGTGGGGGGGGTCACACCTGACAACTGTAAACATTTACAATAACTGTACTGGTATTTCAGGTACTCTGTTGGTTTCCATTTTGTTTTGTATTCTGACCTATCATGCAGACTAGAGGCATATCAGTTGAGTACAGATCTTAGGTTTTATTGACTTACATTTCAGTTTCAGACTTCATACCCTGCAGAACTAACATACAACTGCCTGCCCTGTTGTAGTCTGTCTGTGTAGGTCTGGAGGGGGGCTCTTATCCCTTACCATTAATTAGAGATCTTAGCACAGCCTTTCTTTATGGTCATCTACACCTGTCCTGCTGGCTGAGGCTGTTGGTGGGTATGTGAACCTCACTGACATGCATGTGTGTGTCCTATGGACACACATTTGGGCCACCACATGTTCTGCAGTGGGATTTGTCACCTTGTCTAGTACTGCCTACTTTGTTTACACCAGTATTTGTTATGGATTCCATGCTGCCCATATAGGTGTCTACTATCTGCTGCCATCCCATTCAACCACCCCATTCCCTTGCATGCTCACATCCATACCATAGCTACAACTAGCAGAACATGCTACCCCTTTCAGCAATTGATAGGAAGAGTGAGTTACTTGTGGCTGTGCCAGTATTGAGGATGGTGCTGGAGGGCTGACTATGTCAGATGCACATAGTACACTCTCTATACATGGTAAAGCACAGGTGGTGTCATGTTTGGCATCCCTTTTAGTGTATGTGAGTCAGAGAGAGGTGTCATTCCCTGGGTTCCTACTGTGTTAGTGTATGTGCTATGAGTTGGCTCTTTGCCAAACCCTGGGCATACTGGACATGCTTCCTTCTGCCTACATGGGCAGGCTCAGGTTGTTCCTCCTCTGAGTCACTCTGTACCTGTGCTGGCCTTGGCAATGGTGGGGGGATGTGTGGCCCTGCCCCCATGCTGTTCCTGCTGCAGCTGTTTCCACAGGATCATATTGTGTAGCATGCCACATACAATGAAAATTTGTGTACATGTAGCTGGAGAGTACAGCAAGGCTTCACCAGATATGTCCAGGCACCGAACTGTGACTTGAGCATCCCAAACACACACTCTATTATGATTCTCTTTTGTGCATGTTCCTCATTATGGAGTTCTTGTTCAGGTGTGTGTGCATTTCTGATGGGTATTATCAGCCATGGTTCCAGTGCATAACCAGCATCCCCCAATAGGTGGCCATATGGGATGTCCCCACTGGCAAATCTCTGGTACAGCTGTGTCATATGCCAGATGTGGGAGTCATGATAGCTTCCAGGGCTGCCAGCACACATATTCATTATAATGCCCTGGGCATTGCACATGACCTGGCAGTTGATGTAGGGGAAGCCCTTGCTGTTTATGTAGACCCTACACCGCTCACCAGGTGGTGCTTTGATGTGTATGTGCGTGCAGTCTATAGCACCCACTACCTCAGGGTATTCTGCTATCTAGTGGAAGAGACACATATTGCTGGTCAATGCCTCACAGGTGTTGAGGAGATATATGTGCTCAATGGGATGTGCTGACATGGCATCCAGGAACTGGTGGCGTAGCCTGGATACTGATGCCTGTGAGATCCCCATGATATCCCCAGTTGGCCTTTGGAAGGTACCTGTGGCTAGTATTCTTAAGCCTTCACATACCTTTGTATCCACTGGGATGGGTTCCTCTCTTTTGGTTCTGTGTGTGAAGCATGGCCGGCACAGCTCAAAATTTTGCTGTAGGATGTCCCTGTCCACCCTATAGTGCTCCACTATCTCCAGCTCATGTAGCCCCTAGTAGGTTACCCTGGGTCTGTACACTTTTATCCTTCTCCTCACTGTGGGTTAGTCATCAGCATTCTCATCCTTACCACCCTCAGCCTCTTCCACATATTGATGTATGAGAGCGACAGCAGCCCCTATCATCTTGTTAGTTTTGTCTAGTAAAATTTCCCTGTCTGTGAACACCGGTGGTGTAGAGTTTGTGGGAAAAACCAGAGTGAAAGGTGTTTGCATACTTTATAGTAGTGTCCTGGGCTGGGCTGCTGCTTGTGTAATTGGCTGATTCTGATACAATTCACCTGCCAGCTATGCTAGTTCTCCTTGATTGCCTTCCTGCTGCTGTTTTCCCTTCCAATTGCCTTCATGTTTAAGCCCTAAGGTGCCCTGCACATACCCAGTGCTCAGATGTGAGCAGAGCTGCTATTTCCTGTGTGTTTTTTTTTTTTTGTTTAAAACAGCGCACACCCATTTAGGCAATGTAAACTCTGCTAGGCAGCCTCAGACATACCCACTTCCTTAGCTGTTCTTAGCTAAAGCAAACATGGGCCACAGAGTGCCAATAAGCTTGCAGCATGCATGACACTCCCCTTATGAGGTCATCTACCTCTTAGGCTTGCATCATGGTGTTGCTTCACTTACATGGTTGTTTGATAGTTAACACTGAGGGGAAATCTGTGATACAGTATCAGTCCCCTCATTTGCATAAAACTGACTGCTAATGCATGGTTACAAGACTGACACTCAGCCTTCCCCCTTAGCAACCACTATTCAATGGTATTGTTATCTTCTGCATGCCACTGACTATTATAGCATAATGCTGAATTTGATTAAAAATCTTACTTTCAGCTTTTTTTTTTATTTTCGGGCTGATCCCTTTTGCGCACCTATGCTCTATGCTTAAACGGAGGAAATCGGCCAAAAAAAAAAAAAGTTATTTTTATAATTTTGCAACTATTTACCATGCCAATGGCCATCTATTTGGCCATTGGCATGCCTACTACATTGAGCACATGCTTTCTTTGGAGCTGTCATGCCACTGTTTTATAATTTGCAGAAATATATTCGGTTGGTAGCCGAATAAATTTCTACAGGTTACACTATTCCTACACAGATGCCTGCCTGCTTCCTGGATTGCTAATTCACCTCATTTGCATGGTTTTCACCTGCAAATGAGGTAATTAGCATACAGGAGCTTTTACTTGCTGGATAACACACACTCAGTCAGGAGATGTTACACAGTGCACAAATAGTGTTGGAGCGCTCGTGCACGTCCTGGAGCTCATTCCTAGATCGCTCGTCGGCCATATTACGTACAGCAGCTCCTGCACTATTCCTGCACACCGTGCAGAGCTTGTTGAATCCTGGGGAAAGACTAAGCACTTTTGTCAGCATGTATCATAGATATCATGAGAATATGTAAAATCACATTATAGGGAATTTAAATAAACCTCCATAGGTGATCATATGATCGATCTAAGCAAATAGTAAAAAAAAAAACAGTAAAAAACACATAACAACAGCCATTCCCATAAGGAATTACAAGTTTGGATACCAAATTACTTACAACAAAAATATATATAGTAAAAACATGAAAACACTAAAAAAATCTATGTTTAAAGATATGTAAAGAAATATGTATATACATGTTAAACTTCATCATACTAGTGTTGGTCTGTTAAATGTTATAGGAGTGAAGCCTAAAATCACTAGCAATGGAAATACTCTCATTCAACTATGGCATTATATGTGCATTCAATTTTACTTTCCACAAAAGTTCTTTGAACTCAATGTCTTCATTATAGGGAGGGATGTTTTTATTACGTGTTTTTTACTGTGTTTTACTATTTGCTTAGATCAGTCATGTGATCACCTATGGAGGTTTATTTAAACTTGCTAAAATGCGATTTTGCAGATTCTGATGAAGTCTATGATGCATGCTGATGAAAGCACTTAGTCTTTGTTTGCTTGATAAATTATTTTTTAAGTCAACACAGTTATGTGGTGCTGATTTTCCCAGTTAGAAGTGCCAGTGGAATCATTGAACCATCATACTAGTGTTGGTCTGTAGTGGATGTCTTTCATATACCCGGTACTTGTGTTGCATTCAAGAGAGAAGTCAGTACTGTGACCACATGCTGGTGTGTGATCCAGTTACCATCTACCCCAGGACACAGGTCATATACCTATTAGTCTGATTATAGGGTGTGATGTCTACATTATATTTGTCTTGTGTGTGTTTGTGTAGCTGACATAGCATGTTCCCCATGTTTACTTGTCATTGCAGGTGTTGTCGTGGCTGTGACATCAATATTTTGTATGTGTTGATACTGTCTGTTTTATACTAATATCATAACTGGAGTCAATGATTGGCCACAATCTTTAGGTCTTCAGACAGATGTTTGAACCCCAGATGTGTATTTCATCTATGATGTCCATCACTTAAATAATGGAGAGGAAAGGGCATAGCAGACAGTCCTGATGTACAAAGCTGATCACTGGACCCGAGATATAGGTCACTTCACCCATTTCAACATAGTTAGATGCCACATATGTGATACACTAGTCTACCCAGTTGGTGATATAGCTGTTTATGGCCACATATGACAGTGTTGTTTGAATACCTCAATGTGGATTTGTGTCAAATTCCTTGACCTGGTCAAGTTCCACAGGATTATACTGTTGTCACCATGCATGCCCTCGATGACCTCTTTGAGGACATCAGATGCAACAGACATGATTTGGCATTAATGACTTAGACACATCAGTTGCACACAACTGGAATATTACTACTGTCTATTTAGAAGTGGTCCAGGATGACATGTTAATCTACCTTACAGTTGAGGAGAGCCAGGATGTCTATACATGCATGCATCAGGTGCCGTTCCCCCAACTCATATGGGTGCATGTTGATGCACACCCTTCTACAGGAACATAGCTCATGTGGAGGGTATATTAAAGTGGGGATTCAACTGTATCAGGAAGGTGTATGTTCTGAGTCACACCATAGGCTATGTGGTGGGTGTGTTAAAGTGGGGATTCAACTGTATCAGGAAAGTGTATGTCCTGAGTCACACCATAGGTGACCTGTGATGTTGTCACAACCCAGTGATAGGCCTGGATAACAGTAAGGCAGTGCATACTGACTATTATGATCTAGCCTAGGGTTTTGGCACAATCCAACATGCAGGTATCATTGAGAAACCCTCCCAGGTGAAGATTAATTGCTACATCACTAGATAGAGAACCAATTGGCTCTGTAACAGAGCACATACTGTGACAGTTGGTGAATCACCCTGTACCAGTAGAGCTGTCATCATTGGCAAACCCCAGAGATCTATGTTCGGTTCTTCACTGCCTGGACTCTATTTCTCGATAGTTCAGGCTAAAGTGTATGGCCTTTAGCGTACCAAGTTTGCTGATTAGTGCATATTGGGTGCAATCATTGAGTCCACCAATGATGATAATGTAGTACAGGAGGAGGTAACACAGACAAATGACTGGTGACAAAGGCACACAATCTAGAAATAAATGCAGAAATGTGTCTTGTTTATGTTATTCATTTGAAAAGTGGAATTACATATTAATCACAGCACTGGCAACAGGCAACTATGCTGAAACCCAGTGATGCAAGTATTGAGAACATATGTAGATAGCAATCTGAACTTCGACCACCGAGTGTCCACACTAGTATTGAAAGCCTATGTTGTGCACATCATAAGTCATGCCATCATATTCAGATCTTAAGATTGTATGACAGCACTGTACTCAAACCTCATTAAACCACTAATAGAGTATAATTCTCTCTTTTGCATGTACCTCACCAGACACATGCAGCAGCTGGACAGGCCACAGGGCTTTCTCATCAAGAAAGCACAGGGCTTACAAACCATGCCATGATGAATGTGGATAGCACAAGTCTGAATTGGAATGTCTCAAACAACACTTTATAGCTGATGAAATCAGCAGTGTCTGTTGAGGACAATATGGTAATAACAGTGTCCCACATGCTGGTGTAAAATGATCTCTGCAATGCCAGGCAAGAGCACATACACACAGGCACACAGACCCAGATGACTGCATTGACAAATCAATCCCTACCTAAGTACACAGACTACAGAACTAAGTACTTTACATAAGAACCATGGCGCAAGTATGATTTTTAAAACAGTGCAAGTCAACTTATAGTAGATGACATCAGCAGGCCATGTAGGAAACAAGAGTTTGGGAGGTCTGCATGAAATGGATGTGCAGACATGTGCAAGTATCAAAATACCATCAATCAATTGCATCGGAGCAGTAACTGTAGGATACACACTTCTGCTCTTCTGTATAGACACACACACACACACACACACACACACACACACACACACACACACACACACACACACACACACACACCTTCACACAGATGCACACACACACACACACACACACACACACACACACACACACACACGCGCACACACGCACACACACACACACACACACACACACACACACACACACACACACACACACACACACACACACACACACAAGTTGATTGCTTTGAGAACAGAACCCCTACCTATGCAAGTACACAGCCTTCAGAACACAGTACTTTATGCAAGCACCACAGCACAAGTGTGGTTTTCACAAGAATACAGGTAACTTATAGTAGATGACATCAGCAGGTGTTGTGGGAGACAAGATGTTTGGAGGCCTGCATAGGTTCATGACATTAGCAGGCCATGTGGGAGACAAGATATTGGGAGTCCTGCATATGTTATAGCTTCATGGGTTCATAGGAGGCTACTAGTCTAATGTCCCTAGGGTGTTTACCATCCTAACTGTGTAAAAACACATGTACCCTTATCAAACATAGTTAGAGGGTCATTTTTAGCAGAGCAATTTTGTGAGCAGCACCGACTGGCCCTGTCAATGAGGGACATAGTTGCTGCTCCAGAGGTGACTTTAAAATCAATCAACCAGTTGTCAAGGTTGTGCTTGAACAGGTTCATTGAGGAGTACTGCTTCACATGCAGTGGGAGCCTATCATCACTGGGGGATATATCTGTGCCCCCAGCATGTTCTATTTATATCACAGGCTAGGTTGAGAACCCTGGAGCAAGTTATTCTTGTCCCATTTGATTTGTAGATGTCCAGTATTTCCAGTAGGGTCGGGTCTAAGACTGGTCTGTAGACCAGCCACCGGTCACCTCTCAGCAACCTGCATGATACTGAGTACTGTGACAGGTCTTTCAGTCTTTCTATGCATGTCATGTTTGGAGGACCTGAATTCTCACAGTCACAAACCTCTGTGTTGCCTCCAATTGCTTCAGTTGTTTGATGAGTCACAGACAGAAAGGAGCATTGTACTCAATTAGTGGTCTGATAAGCGTAGAGTACAGCAGAGCTATGACCTCCCTGGTCTTGGATGTGATGTCCTTATGTATGAAGTGTGCAATGCAGAATGTGTATCTTATGACTATTGACACATAAAGGTCACAGACATACTTCACAAAGAGGATTACTGGCCTCAAACGCATGCCCTATGCAGACCGTCTAAAAATACTCCAGCTTTATTCTTTCTCATATCGCCTACACAGAGGTGATCTCTGCCTAACATACAAAGCTATGTCAAACCCAGAGCTGTTGGACATGCTCCACTTAAAGAAATCCCAATCCCTCTGAGCTACACACTCTAAGGACCTAAACCTTGTCACCACAATAATCAGAACATGCTGGAGGGATAGATTCCTGTCCCAGAGACTTCCCATACTCTGGAACAAACTACCTATCTATGTCAAACAGAGCTCCTCATTAGCACTCTTCAAGAAAAACCTTGATGATTGGATGGGAAATAGGAAATTCACCCCAGGGATAATTTCTGTGGCTCTGCTCGACAGGGGCACAGGAAAATAATTTTTTTTGGTGGCAAAATCCAGAGTAACTTTTTGGCTAGGCTTATATCATCCCTAGGGCTAATAGTCTAGTACCTACCTATGAACCTATGAACCTATAATGATGAAAGTGTAGAGTGTTATCAACATGTGTTCCCAAGTCTCAGAGCAGTGTGTTTGAGCTTAGACGGGTGCTATGTATATCATAGTTAGCAGGGGTAATTCATTGCCAAAGGGGACAATGAGGCATTGTTTGCTTTAAGGTTCAATCCATGAATTTGGCACCAATCATTTGTCTGTGTCAGCCCCTTCTGTAATATATTACCATCACTAGGGGACTATATGAGAGCACTCAGTTAACAGTCATCTGCAAACATGGTAAACTACAGGACATCTACTGCTGCCTGTCCTTCAGGGAAGTAGTTTCCTAACAGTTGAGGGCCTGGCACAGATCTCTGTGGTATCCCACTGGTAAATAGGCTAATGGTGAAGGTGCAGTCCCTAACTTTGAGACTGTGTGTTCTGTTGGTGAGCCAGTTGGCTACCCATCTAGTTCTGTATGGCCTAATTCCCAGATGGGAGATCTTCACTAGAAGACATGAATGGGGGATAGTGTCAATAGGCTTGGATAACTCAAAAAAGTGGTCTGTCCTGTTATCCCTCATCTGGGTCTTTGGGGTCAGTATTAAAGAAGTCCACAAGGTTTAATAAACAAGGTCTATGCTTGACAAAAACAGAATGGATCAGTTCAAATGTGATGAAGGTCACCTGTGTCCCTGTGGATAAGGTCCATGCAGATTCCTTCTCTTGCCTTGCAGATAAGAGTTTTAGGCTTTTGGGTCAATAGTTGTTGTTCTGCATGTTACCAGTTCGATGTGCATTGCATATCACATAACATTTGATATTACTTTCTGTAGTGTAGGTAAGCTATGTGTAGAAAAGGTACTGAGACACCAGGGTTGCAGTGCTTGGGGGGGGGGGGGCGTGGCAACATATGACTGTATTGTAAATATATGACATATTGTTAGATAGGGCCTTTAGTTTGTACTTTTTCCACATACAAGTTTATGTCATATACAGGAAATGGACAGTAAACAGCATTAATGCATAATATTTACTTTTCCATAGCACTGCTAGCAGCAGGTTTGCTAGACAGTTGGCAAAATGTATATGCATGTGAAATAGACATGTTTGTGCATAGCTAAACAGTGAGCAAGTGTGTGCCACAGTGCTAAAGTCTGACAGTACTGAGTCAATGCAACACACCTGCTACTTAACTGTCTCTGTGGCAGCATGTGTTAATCCAATGATACATTCCTTTTAGGGCCCAGATGGCACTGGGTTTGAATACAGGTCTATCTAATATTTTTAAATGCTTTCATTTAAACATTGATACTGCAAATAACATGAATTCTTTATAGTACATACACAGCTATCTTTTAGTATAGTGCTGCAGGGTTAGCAGTATTGTGCAGATGTTACTGCATCATTTTGCCACAGCTCACTGTTGCTGAGTGTTGGTGTGTGATGCACACTTCCATGCAAACATGGAGCCCAAACAGTAGAGGGACCCATTGCTTTTGCAGCAACTTATGTGCATTGTATGTGATTCTATTTTTTGACCAGATTAAAGTGGTGATAATGGAGTAGATAGGAAAGTGGTGAATTGGGGAGCAACCAGAGGGGAGAGCAAAGGGAAAGCTGGGAAGGAATGTGTATGACGGAGGTAGGAAAGAACCATAGCTATCAAATTCTTTAACAGTGAAAACTGAAAATATCTGCAGAATGTTAACTGAATTTGGACTGTCTCCTCCAGAGAGATGGGTGACCTCAATGCAATCATGTTGTATAGCCAATTGGACAAAATAAAGTTTGTCAAGAAGACTCATGTGCAACATGGAGAGCTATGTATGGGACAATAATTTTTGTGGGACAGGTGCCCATTTAATGTTTTATTTGAGAGAGACAGGAATGTTGGGGAAGGGATGTTGGTATGTCTGGGTCTGGTAAGGTGGGTTGGTGAGGAAGCAATTGCAGACAGACCAAACAAACAAGACAAGAGACAGGGACAGTGATGCAGATGTACACAAAAGGTTGGGGGACACCATGATTTGGGTGAGGGTGGGGATAACCTGGGCCCACAGCCATCAAGCTTGGAGATGGTGAGAATCGATTCCTCACTCACTGAATTTTCATCACTGTCACCTTACTCTGCAGGTGGCTGGAGTGCTTGATGTCTCCTCCTCTTCTTCTTAGTATGCAACATGAGGGAGAGTAGCCTCTCCAGCCAGTGTAGGTATGCACCAATGGTTCAGCACACCACCCTTCGTACCACCCCTGGCAACTCACTGTGAGTGATGAAATCACCACCTTCACCACTGCTCCTGGAGGGTACCTCTAGACCAGCCTCCAGGGCAAGACTACATGAGAGTGCACCTAAAGCAGGGGCAGCGGAGACAGTGCTGCCAGTTTGCCTTCCAAATATGCTGGACTTCAGTGTTGTAGCTGGTGGAGTAGGGGCAGGCTGATCCAATGGGGCTGGCCTACCTCCCTGTGCTGTGAAGCATTTAGTGATGTGGTAAGAATGGATGACATGGACACATTTTGATTACACATAAAAATAAAAAAAGAAAAGAAAAAATAAATCAAATAAAATAAAAACACAAAGTAAAATTATTTATAAAATAAAATAATATATTTTTTGAAAATAAAGTAACATAAAATAAAACAATAAAGAAAATAAAAAATACAGATAAGGGTTGGGCTGAGAGAGAAAAAGAGATAGGATTAGTACCATCATATGTGATGTACAATGCATTAATACAATTATAGAACTCTATTATCTAAAGTTTTACATTTAAGTCTACCTCCTAAGAGATACACACTATACTACAGACTGCTGCAAGTAATCATTGAAATTTGCATATATTGCACATATGTGTATTCCAATTATACAGATTACAGTTTACAGCAGGGCATTTGTGCCACTGGTATAGAGGTTTTAATTTAATAAAAACAGTATTGAAGAAATAATAGTATGGTATGGTATAGTTGTGAATTGTGGTATTTGAATCCATAACCACTTACTAAAGTCAGACTAATGCATGCATACTTCCGTTTACAGTTGGGATAGGCATGCTCAATTTGATACAACTCTATAAAATAGGAAAAAGCTATCTTTAACTTTTAATGCTACAATAACACTTCTTTTCTTCTGCTGCAAATATAACACTTGCTCCCCTCAGTCTCTCCAATCTAGCCCCATGAGCCCATACATTTAACTCCCAATCACCAGAAGCTGGGGAAAAAAACAGAAAACCATCATGCATACCAGTCTTTCTTGTATTCAGCTTTCTAAGTCTTACAAGTACCCTCTTGAATTGATAGTTGCACAGATGTGGGATGTCCTCAGTCCTAAATTCCTCAATTCAATGGTCAAGAGTATCTATTTTCCCCTCTGTAGGTCATTACAATGATGTCTATATTGCTCTCCAGTGCATGGGATACCAGTGGCACTGGATACAACCTGGGCTAAAGTATCTAACAACTCCAACTTGGACTGGGAGCCAGAATAGTCCCCTTGCAGAAGCCTTTAGCTGTGGTGCTTTAATGGATATTATTTATTTATTTATTTTATTTTACATTTGTTAACTGCGATAGTCTGACTGGATTTTGGTCCATTTTCAGTGGAGACCTGGGGAGAAAAGCTCCATAAATACATACATACAGACAGAATAGCTTTGACAATTGTGTACATTTGTTAACTGGGATAGTCCGACTGGATTTTGGTCCATTTTCAGTGGAGGCCTGGGGAGAAAAGCTCCATAGATACATACATACAGACAGAGTAGCTTTGACAATTGTGTATTTTGTACAAGACAGTTGCATACTATGACAATTATATACTTTGTGCAAGAACACTTACAAAAAACTATTCCAGATATGCCAGTATATATGGCATATTTAAGAATTATAGGCTTTCATATGCAAACACAATAATTATGGCAGTAGATTGCTCTGTAAGTTTTCCTACAGGACAGCAGTACAATCACTAGACTGTCAACTGAAATGGCTGAAGTATCAGAGTTTTGGTAAAGATAGTTTTAATATGAAGCCAGGTTTTTTAGAGATCCATAGTAAATGGAGAAAGGGATAGTCAGTGTTTGTACATGGGGCATAGCCAATGTATTTTTAAGTGTTTTTTAAGAGATATTTTGAATTGAGTTAATGAGGGGACTGCAGTGAGTTCAGCAGGAAGTAAGTTCCAGATTTTGCCTACAAAGTTGGTAAATAAAGAATCACCAACTAAGTTGCTGGATTTAACAGTTTGCATTAGCATTCTATAGGAAGGGCAGAGAGTATTTAGGTTGCTGTATGGGATGATGATATCTTTGAGTGTGGGTGTGTTTTCTGGTTGATAGAGAACTTTGTGTGCCACAATTAATTGATTATACTGAATTTGACAGCGTAGTTCTAGCCATCCTAGACCTTGAAGGTTAAGACAATGATGTTGTCTATATGGGGAACCTGTGGCAAATTGGGCAACATTATTATAGCAGCTAGTGAGTTTATTTAATTCAAATTTACTAAGATTTGTAAAAATAGGAGAGGCATATAGCAGGGATGAAAGTAAATGTGTTTGGGCAATCATGGTCTTAGCAGCTGGGGTAAGGAATTGTTTAATCTTATATAAACAGCCAAATTTCTTATTTATTGTTTTAATAGAACGATCGATGTGAGCATTGAACTTGAGATTGTTATCAATTAGCACACCTAGTAGCTTGCTAGTAGATTCTGAGGAAATTATGGTTCCATTGTTAGATTTTATGGTAAGTAATGGAAAAGGAACCTTACTAGTTGGGGGTGAAAATTAACAGCTTTGTTTTATTTGGGTTTAATAGAAGACGCCGGTGAGTGAGCCAGTTTTCATTTTATTAAAGGTGCTTTGGGATAATGTCTATAGATCTGTTGGGGAGCAAGCAGAGCAAATTAGGGTTGAGTCATTCGCATACTCAATACAAGTTGCTTTTGGGATGACTGTATTCAAATCATTAATGATGTTGGAGAATAGGAGTGGACCTAATATAGACCCCTGAGGGACTCCAAGGGTAACTGGTAATAGTGTGGTTAGATTCCCCTTCCATAATACAGCTTTTTGTCTGCCACCTAGATAAGACTGGAACCAGAGAACTGCTTGGTTATCTAGTGAGAGTGTTTGTAGTGTACTTATTAGTAGCTGGTGGTTTACCATGTTGAATGCCTTGGATAGGTCTAAGAAAAGGGCAGAGGAGAACTTCTTGTTGTTACGGTTTTGATTTATTGTATTAGAGAATGATAGGAGGGCTGGGGTTGTACTATGGTGTGAAGACTGGTAGGGATGGGTGAAGGCTGCCAGCCTAGCCAAATAGAATTTGATACATAATTCTGGCATTTGTCTTCAAGATTGTAGCAACATTGTCATCTGCTGTAAGAAAAACTAAGCCAAGCATTTCAAATGTTCTTTGAAATTAAAATTAAGTTTTGCATGTCCTTTTGAAGTTAGAATTTGGAGTTGATGAGTCTGGAGTAAGCATCCTGTCTATTATTTAAGGCTAAAGTTAATGACCAGAATTTACATGTGGAATGTCCTTTATTGCTCTAAGTGTAAAATAATGTAAATGCAGTTTCGGTGTGGCCTGGGAATCAGGAAAGTGTAAACAAATGATGTAATGTTTTAGCAGAACTGCAGTTTCAATTTAAATAGTGAGAACCAGAAATTATTAAGCAGTTTTGCTTGACTATCTCACTCAGCACTGCCTTGCTCTATGTAAGTTACTTTAGAAGTTTGTTTTCTTGTAGAAATAGCTAGGACTATAAAGTTTAAACTAAGTGTTTTTCTGTTATAAAATAAATGAATAGCAACGTATGGAGCCAGACATATATGAGGTCCAAAATCCACACAGGAAACTTCACTGGTAAAACAATTCAAGGTGCAGACACCATGAAATAGCAATGATGTAAAAAAAAAATATATATATAAAATCCTTTATCATAGTCAACAGGAGGTAAGCGCTTTCACTGTTTCAGCTTCATCAGACCAAATAACAACTACTAACACACAACCCATTTTAAATCAATCATAACTAAAAGACAACTAATGAATGAAGAGTATAGAGCTAACAATTAAATTGAATACTAATGCCCAATAAAGGGAAAATATATATGTGTAAAACATATAACAATGAAACCATAAACATACATACAAACTCACCTCTATGCTATATATATAAATAGGAAATAATATATATATCTATGTATAAAAAACGTACATATACGTATGTATGTATATGTATATATATATATATATATATATATATATATATATATATATATATATACATATGAATAAAAATAAAAATAAAACTGTATAAAACATACATATAAACATGTGAATACAAAATAAAATATATATAATATATATAATAGCTGCAACTACAAAAATCAATAAATCCATGTAAAAAACCATATAAAAGACTCAAAACAGGTTCAGTCAGATAGGGGCTGTTTATTTATAGAGTCTCCTTTTCTTCAAAGCAGGCTTAATGGAGGCCCTTTCATTCAACCCCTTGCAGCACGGAGCATAATAATCGAACAAGCCTCCCTGTACTCAGTGTGTGTACAAACATCACCTCCCCTAAGGCTCGGATTAATAGTCTCAATAACTCTAAAACAAAAAGAATGGGATGTACCAAATTCTAAAACATGTTTGGAAAGTGTTATTTTTTCTGTTATGTCAGAACTGTTCTACGGAATTATTTTAAGTTTCTGTGTGATCTCTGAACTCTTGGATAGCACTGTGGTATAGTAGTATTGTCTTGTATTTTAATTATTTATTATTAAATATTTTAAAACCTTTTACCTGTGGCTGGTTTGTGTAGAGCTAAGTTAAGCTCTAGAGTACATTGCATATTTATAGAGTTTATTGTACAAAGCCAATAATAAGCCTTGACTGATCAGTCATTCTACCAATTGGATAATAATATTGCACAGTAATAATTGGACACCCTTTTAAGGGTCTTTGGGTAGCTGATAATTATTAGCTGGTGGTGGCAGTAATTACTACTGTATAGTCTGGGTAAAGGGGCACAGCTGGAGAATCTGTGTCAGCCTTTCCCAGGAGTGTTTGTGAAGTTGTATAAATACTTATCTCAAAGTGGGTGTGTGTCAGCTACTTCAGCAGGGATACGAAGCACTGGTTGGACAGAGAGGGTACTGGAGGTTAACTTGCCAGCTAGGCTGAGATCTGGACCCTATAGCTGTGCCAGTGTGGATTCTTACTGATGACCCGGGAAGCAAGGGAGCAACCAGCCCCAGACTGAGTGTGATCTCTGTGTGCATTTAAGGGAAATTGTACTTTACTGTGTGTATTTGTTATCCTTTTCTCTTATATGAGACACCCTCTCTGGTGTTAGTGGTGAGGATTGATGATCCTTGATTGCTGGGCCAGGGCATGGCCGTCACATATGGTATGGTCAAAAACCATGCTGGGAGGAGGCTAGAAGATTGTTCACACTGATATAGGGTAAGAATTGTTTATGGATACATTTTTCCATGTTTATTTGTCAAGGGTGACAGGATGGCTATAAGTCTATAGTTTGCTAATTCAGTGGATATCCTGGGCTCCTGGACACCAGACCTTTGTGCCCTAAACCTGGCACCTTCTGCACTAATGGCTGTCATGTCTATCTACCAGCAGATCTAGAGCAATGGAGACTGATGTTTTGCTGCCAGTTCCAGTTATTGCACTTACTGGACTGCATATAGCCACTCAACACATTTGTGCAATGGTGCACGTAGAGCAGTAGTGCCAAGCAGGGATGAATGAGAAAACTGATTTTACACTATGGGATTCAAACCTAGACATAAGGAACAAAGCATTAACTTCCATAGCATTGATTTTCCATATTTGCCTCAGAAGAAGTGCTGTTCAGACATAGTCAGGCATCATACATAAATGGAGGTGACAGTATGAGCTGTTACACATGTATGTGTGTGACCTGACAAGGTTATTGGATATACATGCAGTTGCATATATGTCTTAGACAAATGTGAAGGCCATGCAAGTCCAGATAGCAGAATTATACTTACAGAAATATAGTACACAGTATAGCCTCAGTCATGCATGTAATAAAAAATCTGATAATACATAAATAAATAAATAAATAAATAAATAACACAATAATAGTGTGTCATCTGTCATACATATAATTAATATCAGCTCAACAATCTAAAGTGTTATAAATGAGAGTGAATATAATGGAAAGTGGAACAATAGTAAAATTGCATGGAATATCCTGTACTAGGGCCCAGGACCATGTATATGGCAATCCTACACTTACACCTGTTGCTACAAGATAGTTGAAATAATGATTGTTCATGTTTTAGTTCATTGCTATAAACTGCAATGTCACAACATTAAAAAAAAAAAAAAAAAAAAGGTTGCACAACCAGTACTAGTACCCAGGACTATCTGTACTCCAACCCTACACTTATACCTGCTGCCACAGGACTAGTTACATGATATTCCCTAGTTTACTAATCATTCTTAAGGTCTCTGTGTTAACTGACATACAATGCCACATAGCAGGTTTCCTCAGTGCCCAACAGAATTAATTGAATGTATCTGGGTTGTATTTTTCACTGTCTGAGTCCTGTCTGCTTCCTGGATGGTCCCAGTTGTCCAGCTTGTGCACATACAAAGCTATGTCAAACCCAGAACCTTTGGACATGATCCACTTAAAGAAATCCCAATCCCTCTGAGCTACACGCTCTAGGGACCTAAACCTTGTCACCACAATAAACAGAACATGCTGGAGGGATAGATTCCTGTCCCAGAGACTTCCCATACTCTGGAACAGACTGCCTATCTATGTCAAACAGAGCTCCTCATTAGCACTCTTCAAGAAAATCTTGATGATTGGATGGGTAATAGGAAATTCATCCCAGGGATCACTTCTGTGGTTCTGCTTGACAGGGGCACAGGAAAATAATTTTCTTGGCTGGCGAAAGCCAGGGTACCTTTTTAGCTAGGTTTGTATAGGCCCTAGGGCCAATAGCCTAGTACCTATCTATGAACCTATGAACTGTCTCCTTTGTGCAAACAAGATAAGTACAACCAAGCCTGCCATTCATTTCCTCCATTCACATGATTGAGCTAAGCACCGCATCGTGCAAACACTGCCCCCCAAAAATTAAATAAAAATAAAACAAGACAGAAAAGAAAAAAACAGGGACAAGTAGTTGAAATCAGGGAAACTTAATATATGACATACACACTAGAAAATGATGGTTCACATGAGATATGTCTACATAGATCTGGATTTGAACTCTCACTCCAATGAACCTCAGAATGTTTGATGGGTGCCTTATCCCTGTTCGCCATGCAAACAGCTTTGCAGCAAGGAACTGAAATCATTCTTTATACAACCAACTGCAATACATCATCTACAGTAATATGAAACCATAAAACTGTCATTAGTACATTTATTATTTCTGGGATGTAGTGCACTTACTGCTCACACAACTTGTTATGATTATTGCTTTTAAATATACAGCTCTGTCTTATCTCACTGTTTGTTGGTCATGCTTCAGTCATCTGACCAGTAATCTGAGACATGCAATCTGTAAGCCATTCTATATCATTGGCCTTAAAATGTGCGAGGACTGGAAATAATAACATATGCAGTTGCCAACAAATGAAGGCCAGGTTGTATGTTAAGGTACACAACCTGTGAATTGTGTGCTGCTTACTTACATTTCCAACCTTACATTTAACACTTTGTAGATCTAACCTGACACACTCAGTGGATGTAAGGTAGCCTGCAATGTTGTTATTTGTTCCTTCTCCCAACCAGAAATCATTCACAGTTGCAATCCATTAAAAACAAACACTGAGGGAGTGCCTTCACTATGTTTATATTTCGTACACAGATCCAAGTATTTTGGATTCAGCAAATCAGTTTACACCTCATTTGCATCTTCCCCATGCTAACATCCCTGAATCTACACCATTATTAAAAGGCAACCATGTAGCTAGACAAACTGATGGTGAGGAGACTTGTTGATGTGGAGAAGACTGAACATATGCTATTTTTTCAGGATATATTTGCACAGAGGATCATTAAACTTCAGAAGGTATGCTTGCATTTTGTCAGCTACATACTACATATGCTGGAATGTAATTAAGAAAAATCTGAAGCAATGTCTGTTACACTTTTATCTGTATGCATTACTTAGAGTTGTACTGATTCCTAGGGCATGTTTGTCAATGCATTTCACAGGGATCATGATTGCCAATACCTTAAAATGGAATGTTCTGTGAGACATATGTACAAATGTTTTAGGCACAGTTTCTTTGATACCACTTTTAGCATGTCAGTGATGTTTTTTTAGCAATTCCTGTTCTTTGGGGGGGGGGGCAAAACTAAGTTACTGTTATGGCACAGACAAGGATATTCTGCTATTGTTACTCTCCTCTTTTTTCATCCAGCCTGTTTGTATTTTACATCTGTAGACTGTTTTATGTTTCTCCAGTGGGTAATATCAAGAGGCTACCTTTACTGTTTAATGTGGAAAAAGGTTATTTTTAGTTATGTGATACTTATGTGTATTATCCGTCTGTTTACTTTTAGGACACCTAGGAATATGCTACCCAGGTGTGTCAATCCTTGGAGACCCGCTTCACTACTGCTGAGAATCAGGTGATAGTGGATGCCTTTAGGTTCATAGGTTTATAAGTAGGTACTAGGCTATCAGCCCTAGGGCCTATACAAGCCTAGCCAGAAAGGTACCCTGGCTTTTGCCATCCAAGAAAATTATTTTCCTGTGCCCCTGTTGAGCAGAGCCGCAAAGGTGTTCCCTGGTGTAAATTTCCTATTTCCCATCCAATCATCAAGATTTTTCTTGAAGAGTGCTAATGGGGAACTTTGTTTGATACAGATAGGTAGTTTGTTCCAGAGTATGGGAAGTCTCTGGGACAGGAATATATCCCTCCAGCATGTTCTGTTTATTGTGGTGACAAGGTTTAGGTCCCTAGACTATGTATCTTGGAGGGATTGGGATTTAAGTGGAGCATGTCCAACAGCTCTGGGTTTGACATAGCTTTGTATGTTAAGCAGAGCTTGCTTCTGAGTAGGTGATATGAGATGGAGTAGAGCTGGAGTTTTGTGAGACAATCTGCGTAGAGCATCTTTTTGAGGCTGGTAATCCTCTTTGTGAGGTATTTCTGTGGCCTTTCCAGTTGTTGTAAATGTCTTGTGAGGTACATACCAAAAGGGGTGCTGTACTCTATAATGGGTCTAATGAGTGATGAGTAGAGGGGAACTATGAACTCTTTTTTCCTGGATGAGAAACCTTTTGTGATGAGGTGATTCACATAGAAGGATTTCCAGACTACTGTGGTGATGTGATTATCAAAGGAGAGACTACTGTCCACCCATGTCCCAAAGTCACTTATCACACTTTTGGTGTTAAGGTAGACTACCACCTATGTGGTAGCGTATGGGTACAGAGGTTTTCCAAATGGGATGACAGTGCACTTTTTGGCACTGAGCTTGAGGCCATGGCTTTGACAGCAGGCATGTGTCTCACTGAGGCCCTTTTGTAGGATGTCCACATCTTTAGGAGTTTTAATTATGGCTCCTAATTTGAAGTCATCTGAGAACTTTGTTAGCCATAGACCTTCTGTGTTAGCCTGTACATCAGAAATGTAGATACCAAACAGGAGAGGACCCAGGGCTGAACCCTGTGGTACTCCACTTGCCACTACTCTGAAGTTGGATTTGGAGTCTGCTACTTTCACATTGTGGGTTCTGTCAGTGGGTCAGTTGGCAACCCATCTTGTGACATAGGAATTTATACCTAGTTTAGTGATTTTATCTATAATTCCAGAGTGGGGGATGGTGTTAAAAGCCTTTTTGAGATCTAGATAGGATGTGTGAACCACCTTACCCTCATCTACGGCTTTGGTGACTACTTCAAAGAAGTCTATCAGGGTTAGGAGACATGATCTGCCTTTTACAAACCTGAACTGGGTGGGGTTCACAGTTTGGAGATTACCAGTGTCTTTGTTTATAAGTTCCATGATGATACGTTCCATGGTCTTGCAGTCCAGGCTCGTTAGGCTAATGGGGCAGTAGTTCCCAGGGTTCGTGGTGGCTCCCCCTTTGTGGAGTGGGATAACCATCACTGTGCACCATTCAGTGGGCACAAAGCCTGAGGTGAGGCTATGACTGAACATGGTGATTAGGTGGGGTGCCAGTTCATTCTGCAGTGCATGTAGAACTCAGCCTGGGATGTTGTCAGGTCTCATGGATGGTGTGTTCTTGGCTTTGGAGAGTGTGGTTTTTACCTGTGCAGCCATGATTACAGGAACTTTGTATTCTTCGGGTATAGAGATGGGTCCTTTAAGGGGTGGAGGGGGGGGTAAAGTTAGCACTGAACTTATCTGTCAGTATGTTGGCAATATCAGTTGATTCTGTATATTTAGTGCCATTGTGCTGTAAATCAGAGCAGATCTGAGTGTAGCCACTGAAATTCTTAGCATAGCTATAGAATGCTTTGTGGTTGTCTTTAGAATTAGTGGAGATTTTGTTTTTGTAACTAGCTTTGAAGGATTTTATGAAGGATCTCAGCTTCTTACTGAGGCTGACAAGGGAGTTCCTCCAATCATGGGATTTTACTCTTTTTTACAACAGTTTCTTTTTTCTGTTGTAGAGTTTGTTTATGGCAGGGGACCACCAGATTGGCTTCCTTTTTTTGGAAGATAGCATCTTGGTTCTGTTAGGGATAGCACAATTCATGCACTCATGTAAGTGCTTATAAAGTGCATTTGTGTAGGATTCAGCAGTCTTACCTCAATTGTCCATCTGCATGGGTGTTGTGAAGTTTGCACTTCTGTCTTAAGAGGTGTGAAGTTGACTTTGGAGAAATTTTGTACAGTGGTTTCCCTAATGGGGGGTGGGGGCACGATGTGGATGTCTAGGCTGATTAGCTTGTGGTCAGATCTGACCAACGAAGAATTGATCTCTGGTATGGAACACCAGTCATCCATGTTGGTAATGACCAGGTCTAGGATATTGCTGCCCCTGGTGGGGGTGTGAATAAGTTGATCCAAGGCATTGGAATTTATGAATTCCAGAAAACGTTGAGCAAAAGAGTTGGTACATGAGTAATTTTCCTAGTTAATGGTGAGGTAGTTGAAATTGCCCATTATTAGGGTGTTGGGTTGTACCCTAATATTTTCCAGTGTATCACAAAGTGAGGACTGGGAATCCTGGGGCATGGTGGGGGACCTGTAGCAAGCTATAATTTGGATTGCAGTCTTGCCCAGAGTTAGTTGCACTTGGATAATCTCCGATGCATTATGCTGAGCAACTAGCCTCGAGGCATGGATATCCTTAATGAATATGGACATGCCTCCGCCTTTAGTGTTTCGGTCCAGGTTAGGTGGCCGAAAGGTGTGGTATGGATTATAGCCTGGTAATGCAGTGGTGCTCTCTGGAGCCTTGAACCAGGTCTCTGTCACTGCACAGATGTTGATGTTCTCCATTTTAAGGAGTGCCTCAAGTGAATGCATTTTGAGGTTTAGACTTCTAGCACTGAGTAGCATTACCATCAGATTTTGCTTGCTTGTACCTGTTATTGTGGTGAATTTGTCATTTGAACCTTGCCTAAAATAGGCACTATAGGGTTGGCAAGAGCCTTAGCCAGTACCTCTAATCCCAAGGGCGACAGGTGCAGGCCATCTCTGGCAAAGCGTCATGGTCTGTTGAGCATGTCATCCCAAGCAGACAGATACTGGATCCCCCTACAATGACACCAGAAGCTTAGCCAATTGTTGAAGTCAATCATTTTGTCCTTGTACTGTGGTATCATTCTGGGTGATGGCAGGATGCTACTCAGGGCTAGGGTCATACCTGCCTGGGCTGCAAGATCAGAGAGCTCCTCCATGTCTCTTTTCATGTAGTCCAGGAAGGAACATCTCAGGTAATTCACACCAACATGGACAATGACAGAGTCACATTTGTACTTGTTGTGGAGTGACCTGAGTGCATGCGTTATGTGGTGGATCCTGGTACCTGACAGGCAGCTGAGGGTAACTTTCTCCTTGTTTAGCCTGGTGAGTGGAACATCAGTGTGCCTGACTCTAGAGTCACCTATGAGTAGAGTGTTGGGTATGTTGTTATGCCTTATGGGCTGTGGTTGAGTGGCACACTGAGTTTGTGAGCTAAGTGTCATTTGGGTTGTGTTAGGGGGGTGAAGGTTGCTTGCATTTCTGCTTTGGAAGTCTCCGTTGCTTGAGCAGATTTTTAATGAGAGCCTCCATGAATGTAGGTGTGTCTTTTGTGTTGCTATGTATGTGTTTTGGTGGTGTAGGTTTTGAGGGACTATGAGATGAGTGTGGTGTGGTGTAAGTGCTTACCTTCTCCTCTTAACTGTCTAGTCCAGTCTTGGGTGAAGAGAGCTTTGCTTCCTGTTTGGCTAAAAAAGTGCATCTCTCGCAGGTTGTAGTGTTGGGCAGTAGGAGGAGAGGGTTGTCTGTGTACATGAGGCAATTGCAGCATTGCC
Organism: Protopterus annectens; assembly: GCF_019279795.1. Lineage (NCBI taxonomy): Eukaryota > Metazoa > Chordata > Ceratodontiformes > Protopteridae > Protopterus > Protopterus annectens. Next base: position 108,781,784 of record NC_056729.1, read on the forward strand.
CCAAGATGCACAGATTGATCAGGTAGACAGGAGAAAACACTGGGAGCTGACCCTTAGACATGCCTGGATAGGTGCTTATTTATTAAGTACTAAAAACTGTTTTCCTCTTGACAAGTGAGGAAAGTTTAGTGCTGTAGTAATTTGTAGCTAATGTAGTGCTTACAACGAGTTCTGAACAAGTGCTGAGTTCAAAGAAACAGATTTGAGTGCTAAAACTAAAAAAAAAAAAAACTGGGCTAGTTCTAAGGGAAAATTTGAAGAGCAGACTTTATGGCACTGGGAATAGTTTAACTCTTGCTAAGCAATGATGCATACAATGTATATTTTTTAATATAACAGTATATGGTGTCTTCCTGCTTTAAAGGGGATGGGCAGATATGGAACTCATAAAGCAAATTTCGTGCCAGATTGTGGATGATGTGAATGCCTAGGGTGGCCATAACAGGACAGATGTACCACAGGGCCACTGACATGATTATACATGCACAGAGGAGTGCAGCTGCAGTGGGCCATGACCAAATGGTTACCAAGGGAGGGCCTGCTATGGAGCCACCACTAACACTGAATGAAGAGTTCCTGGCCACTGTCAGGGATCCAAGCAACTCCTAGGAGAGTGCAGAACAGCATGTGCTGGACTTCAGTGCCACAGTGTCAGGGACTGCAAGCATGTCCCAGGAGGAGCTTTACGTTAGGATTTTTTATCTCAACAGTTGAATACTGTTGTATTGTACAACAATTGAAACCAATACGCTATTTCTGTGTCACAAGATTTTTTGGGGGGGAGGAGGAATTGAAGATTGCTACAGTTAACACACTATGACTGATTAGCTTAGCCTGGAGTTGTTAGCCAAGTTCTTGCTGCAAGTATAGTTAATGGACATATAAAGGGGTGGAAGTACTACCCCCTGTGTTACTGTTAATTGTGAATATGTTGGCCTTACCTTTTGCTTAATTTCATCCAGGACCATCTGACTTGCAGAGGAGAATACCATCTGCAGATGGTAAGCCAAACATTTTTATTTCAGGACTGCTGTGCAATTTAAAGAAATATTTCAGTGTGTGATATTGATGTCAGGCCTGTTGTGTGTATTGCTGTACTGTCTGTAGTAGTGGCATATATTAGACTATAGTAGTGTAGGTATTAATTGTTTCCTGTGTTTGTTACTTTTCATCACAGGTGATCATGCCAGTGGAAGTCTGGGACCTCTGCCACCTGATGTCAGTGCATCAGCAGACTCTAATGATGATGTTGGCCAGACAGAAGCATAGTCAGGAGGTGGAGAGGTTGATTCTGACACTGATGTTGACATACAGCCATCCCCTACAATTCCTTTGGGCACATCCAGTAGGCCTATATCTACCCATTCCAGTGAGCTCACAGGTATTGGACAGGTGGAGTGTGAGACAACTGATCAGGGAAGTGTGTTTACTGTGGCTTGAGTGCCCATTGACTCCGGCCGTAGCCAAACTGTGGATAAGGTGCCACTCAGGAGGCTTGTTAGGGATATTCAGAGGAGGCTTGCTGTCCCTCCTTCACCTGCTCCAGGTATTTCTTCCCATGCCACTCAAAGTATGTTTAGGGTCATCATGGAGGCACAGGCACATTTCCATCAGTGGTCCAGACAAATTCTGAGGTTTGTAGATGTTGCAGAGGCCGACATACATGACTGCCTTCACCATGTTGCAAATTCACTGGATCAGATGAATGATATGTTGGAATGTAGGGTGTCTGTGATGGAACAAGGGTTTTCTGTGATGGAATGCCTGCTGGAAGCAGCATGGCATCCTTGTGGGTGTAGGTCAGCCACATCATCTGCTGTTAGCCAACATAGCCATGCCCGATCATGCTCCCATAGTAGCAGTACTTCCACTGCTCTGTCAGTGTGTGAGCTGTCCATGCCCAGATGTGTCAGGTCATGGGGTCATGGTCCTGGGCATCCCCATGAAGGAAGCTCATCCAGAAGACATCAGTCATGTTCAGGAAGCAGCAGTGGACATGCCATTGTAACTCCTGGCAAAGCCAGTTCTTGTGGTCAGGGTTGACAACATTGATCTGCCACCTCTACCATGCATGGCTCACACCTGTCGAACATACCAAGACACAGAGTTTGGCTGTGTTCATACAGACACTCACCCACCAATGTCACCTGTGGGACCCCTACAGACACACACACAACAGTTACATGGTTCAGCTATGCAGCTTAAAACTCATTTTGTCTCACTGGCTATTTGCTGGTTTATCCAAATGTCTGCCTGGTTGTCTTTCTTACTCACATACACTCACTGACCTTTTTGGTCAGCCTAGGCATCCTGCCCCCTCCCCCGTGCAAGAGATGATAACTGTGCCATATCACTGTTTATCTTTTGGATTCAGGTATACATAAGCTTTGTGTCTGATTCTCAAGGTGCATAGCTGGCCTTTGTATATCTGCATTTGTCATGTTGAACTTGTTATTGCACCTTTGACTTAATATTTGTCATGGAAAGTTATACAGTTGATAGCACCAACATTTCCAAAAGTTATTGTGAATGATCTTGTGACGGTTATGAAGTCAGAAACCATAATGTGCATCATTAATTTCTAACTTCTCTCTTTAATGATTTTCCAGTACAAACATATTGTGCTAACCTGAGGGCATGTAGTGATCGTCAGTATTTTTGAGAGGTACGGCTGTGTGAATCTTTGATGCCTGAGACTTACTACTTAATTATGGACACATATAAGTCAAAAACATCTCTGCTGCCACATGTTAAAGTAATTTCTGTACAAATCTCCCACTTTTACTTGCTTGCAGTACCAAGTAATGAAATACATGGTTATGCCACTCATTCATATTATTACACAATACATTCCAGGTTCAACATTTACCTTGTAAATGCAGCAGTTGCCACAGATTTAGTTCAGGGCTGACTCAGTCTGATGCAAGTACCACACAGCCAATATATGGGCAGGTAAAGGTTGTGAGCATCAATGTTACTATATGCATGTGTGGAGGAGGAAGGTTTTAGCCCCCTAAGTGGTGAGTGAGTGTGCTATACAATGACATTTAGCCAATGCAAGGGCATATTGAGTACTCCTACATCTGCCTATACCCACAACAGCTGGTGGTTTCCCCCTCTGACCCATCATCTGCCTGTGGCTTTGGAGACCTTGGCACTGGTGGTGGGATGTGTGCTGCTTCTCTATGCTGATCCTGCTGAAGCTGTTTTCTCAGGATGATGCTGTGTAGCATGGCACATACTGTGAATATTTCAGTACATGTCCATGGATTGTACTGCAATGCTCTTCCAGATGTATCTAGGCAAAGGAACTGTGACTTTAGCAGCCCAAACACATGCTTTATGACATTTCCGGTTTGATCATGTGTCTCATTATGGTGTTCTTCACTGGGTGTGTTCGCATTTCTGATGGGTGTCATCAGCCATGGCTCCAGTGCATAATCTGTATCCCCCAGTAAATGACCCTGTGAGATATCCCCCCTAGCAAACATTTGGTACACTTGTGGGTTGTGCCAAATATGTGAGTCGTGGTAACTGCCAGGGTTTCCAGCACACACATTCAAGAGGATTCACTTGGTATTACACACAACTTGGCAGTTAATAGAGTGGTAACCCTTTCTGTTTATGTACAGCCTAACCTGTTCCCCAGGTGCTGCCTTAATTTATATATGTGTGCAATCTATGGTACCCAATACTTCAGGGTTGTGTGCTACATGGTAGGACTCCTGCATATTTCTGGCCCTCTCTTCAAGAGTACAGGGAATATATATGTGGTCACTGTCATGTTGGAGCATAGAACTAATGAACTGATGGAGGATCTTGGATGCTGATGCCTATGACACCCCAGCATGTCCCCTGTCAGTCTCAAAGGTACCTGTAGCTAAGATTCTAAGTGCTACACATACCTTTCTCTCCAATGGGATGGGTTCCCTTGGTTGGTCCATGCTCTGAGTTGAGGACGACAGAGGTTGCAGAGTTCCTGTAGTGTGTCCCTATCCACCCTGTAGCACTCTACAATTTCTACATCATGTAGTTTGTGAAAAGTTAAATGGGGCCAGAAAACTCTTCTCTTTCTAGGAGTAGGTCTATTGACAGCAGGAGCAGCATAGGCTTCAGCCTGTTGCACATAAAAATTAATTAAAGCAGCAGCAGCCTGTAGCATTCTTTCTGTGTAGGTTCCTTTCTGTGGTTATATTCCAAAAGGTTTTGGAATTCACAAGGCAAACCAGCACTGAGTCTACATGGTTGCTTTATAGCTTGTTGAATAGCTCCACCATGTCGGATTGGTTGATTAGCTTATGCTGCAATTAGCATACCATGGTGTTTACCTTATTTGTGTGGTAGTGTGCACCTCTACATGGTGCTTACTGAATCTAAAACTTTGTGCTACCATGTCATGATGCACACATGGTAGAAAAGGACCTTGTAGGGTTTATTGAATTTGGCTGAGACTGTTTAAATTGAGCAAATGCCAGTAGGGCAAGTTACTTTTATCCATAGTCAACCCCCCCCCCACACACACACACAATAGTTAATGCTGCTTGCTAACTGTGGACACATCAGTCATCAGATTGTGATAAAACTCAATGGTCACATAATGTATTTCAACTTTGTTTCATGCAAACATTGGCCTCCACAATAAAACATTTCTTTCCAACTTGCTTCATATAAAGAACATCAGTCCTACAAAGCCAGTGCAATAATTGTGCAAATAACAGTAGTCAGTAATTTTTTCATCCACAGACAATAACCATATTCATGACAGCAAGAACAGCTATCTTGTTGCCTGTGTAGAAATCTCAGAAATCTGACTGTGGTATAAAAAGGCAAAATAAGATAAGATTGAGCCATAATGTTTTTCAGTGCAATTTCTCACAAACTCACAGCTGCTGGCCAGCCACAGCAAAGCATTCTCATCTCCTAACTACCCTTGACTGCCCATAGCTGGTTGTCTATCGGAATTAGGGAAAAAATGATTTAATGTTGCTATGACCCACTGCTTTTGTTTTAAACATCGAGTCATGCGCATTCTGCTCATTGACATCTTAATGAATCATGGGAAGGAAACAAACAGAAACCTATGGCTGCTAAAGATAGGGTTGCTGCAGGAGAATAATTTATTTTTTAAAGTAAAGACAATATTTTTTACATTACATACATAAATACGTAAACAAATAAATAAATAACACGCCTCTAACTGAAAATGTGTCACTGGACTGTACTGTGTAAGTACAAATGGCAAGCTCCAAGAATATATAGAGTTTGCAGAATGTGCATGTCCTCCTTGTGTTTGTATAGGTTTTAACTAAGTGCCATAGTTTTATCATGCCTCCAAAAGGCAAGCCAACATAGACGACTTGAGAATCCTTCAAATTACCCTTATCTGTGCATGTGTGATTGCAAGCATGTGCTCATGCATGCTTGCATGCTTTTGTGTGTGTGTGTGTGTGTGTGTGTGTGTGTGTGTGTGTGTGTGTGTGTGTGTGTGTGTGTGTGTGTGTGTGTGTGTGTGTGTGTGTTCTCCCAAGTCTCTTGGTAAGGTAAATGAGGGTATTGGGAAATGAATATTGACTAAATCAATACTTCCAATCTACACTGTCACTACTGCAATATACTGACTTGTACTTACTTCCAGGATCTAATGTAAAATACATTGAACTCTTACATGGCATCATATCTAGCTGAATAATATTTTTATCTAATAGGCAAATAGGATGAAAACAAACTGTAGGTAAGAGGAAAAAATAATAAATTGGTTATGTATAGCTTTAACAAGACAATGTATATTAACATTTGTTTTTGCACACCACAATGGACAAATACAATGCTACTACAGTTAGAATCAGAAAGAAATTCGGATATAGGAAATACTTTCTTAAATTCAGCCACCCTGGAATTAATATTACCTAGCAAGCAGCCTGTTTTGTGTTACAAAATACATTTTTGTGTTGAACTCCCTTTCTTACAAATATGCCCTTCACATGCCATGCTAATGTGGATTGTGACTCAGATTAAAGTCTAAAACAAAGGTTAAGGAATCATAATTGAACCTGATGCTTTAGTTTCCTGCTTCTGAAGATATACTGTACTGCAGGGTCAGCAAAATAATGCAACTCAGCTGTTTTTTTCCCCCAGAAGTTCATGGCCTGATGTTGAAACGTCCTTATTTTTAATTACTAAGACAAAGCCATTCTAAGGTGTGATCAGGCATGTTAATTCAGAGCTTTCATTTTAGGAAACGTTTTAGCAATACAGATGTAAAATAAACGGTAAAGTTAAGGATGATATTATCTGATATTTAAGTAAAACAATACAAGAAAAAGCATAATGTGCAAATTATGTCTGACTTCTTACTATGAAGTAATTGGGGGGGATTCAATAAAGCCTATATGATAATTTTGACCATGTGTGTGTTGAGGCGTGATGTACACATGGCCATGAAAAGTTTTAGATTCAGTAAACTCTGCATAGCGGCATGCACTCACATGCAAACATGGAAATATCAGTGGCATGCAAATTATAGCATAAGTAGCTGAATTTTATGTTAATGAAGGAAATCAACACAGTGGAGCAATTCAGCAAGCTGTAAAGTAACCATGTAGACTTCATGCTTGTGTTGGCCATGTATTCAAAGGTTTTCCAAATACGGTCACTCGAAGGAATCTACATGGAAACAAGAGCAAGTAAATGTGTGTACATTTGTACCGAACAGACCCTAACATGTAACCCCATACACATTATGACATTCAACATGCTGAATGCTAGAAAATTATATTAACAATAGCAGCAATTCCTTATTAAGTGCCATGACATAAATGCAGCTTTGCACTCCCACCCGCTAAATGAATAATATACTCATAACTAATGTAGACAGCTAAAAGTATAAACTCCATTAAACATAGAATCCAAAACCTGCATTCCTCTGTGCAGATATATACCTGAGTAATACCCTCCATTGACTGTACAACATTTGGATCCCCTTCAGTTTCCCTGCCCACACTGTTACCAACTGTGTAGATTCAGGGCTGTCAACAAGGTGAATATGCAAATGAAATCAAAACTCATCAGAAATGCTGAATCCCAAAACTTTTTAACCGTGTAGGGATGCTCACTTTGTGTAGGCACTTCCACAATGTTTGTGTTGAATGCATGGCAACAGTGAATGATGGATGACATCAGGGGGTGTGTCAGGTTACACTTGCATAGGTGTACTTGTAGGTCTATGAATGTTAAAAGTGCATGTAAGCAGTTCACAGTTCACAGTTCACAAGTTCTGTGTCATCCTCTTTATTGTTTGTTAAAATGTATCACATCTGTCCACATTAAGTTAAAATTAATTTTTTAATTTCCATCCTTGTTTGCATGATGCTGCACTTAGAGCAACCACAGGAAACAGTGCAATAAATGGCAGGATTCTTGGTGTTTGTCACTAACTATTCCTGTCGCTGCATGTGTATGCATCAGGCTAGAGTATAGAAGGTCCTGGGTTGTACTACAAGGTCTGCAACCTTATCTCTACATTTTCAGCCACATGTTTGAGCAGTATCACAGGCATGGACACATGTAACAAGATCCCTTGTGTTCACCTTATTTCAGCATTGGTGCTTGCAGTGGCGTGTAGGTGTGCACCATGCACTAATGGAGTTCATATATTCGGTAAAGTAGCAGATGTGTTTCAGAGCTGCTAATTACAGCATAAGCATATGATTTTCAGTATGGTGGAGTTATTCTACAAGCTATAAAGCATAACTGTGGAATACATTCTGTTTTATCCTACATACTTCAGTACCATGAGAGTAGACACAAGGAAATTCTAGGCCTGAAATAAAATTGTCTCAGCTGCTGCACTTGCAAGGTAAGTTTTGAAGCTAGAATGTATTCTGTAATATTATGGCATATCCTTGTATATCTTAACTTGGTGCAGTAATGAAGTAAATAGTGGTGGATTTGTACAGAAAGTACCTTAACATGTGACAGCATACACTTGTTTTACTCATATGTGTCTATTACTAAGGTTTTCTTTCTTATTCCTCTTATTTTTCATTGCACTTTTTGCATGATGCACCATGTAGTGCAAATAGCGTAAGCAGTAATGGCTGTATTTATTGGGTTTGTGCAAAGTGCAGCACACCACCTATGAAGCAGATGGCCACAAATAGTAACTGGATGCATTGAATTAATGCCGTTGACCATCGTGAAAACCCAGCCTGGAGTAGAGATGGTACTGGGTTCTAGCACAGAGTATGCAACCTTTGTTTTACTGCTGTGACATTGCAGTTTACATCAATGAAGTGAAACATAGACAACTGTTGCTTCAACATTCTTTTGGCAACAGCTGTAAGTGCAGAACTGGCATACACATGGCCCTGGCTTTGAATACACTATATGCCATATAGTATTATTTTTTTACTAACATTAGCAATGCAGCATGGATTTGTGCATCACTTTCCAACCTGAAAACAGGCATAACTTGCATGTGTGTACACTTTGTTAACCATTGGACAAATCTGCTGCTCACTGCACTATTGAACTGTATATATGATGCTTTGTTATTGGTGTTTATTGACCATTTCCTTTGTATGACAAAAAACTACATGTGGAAACATTACAAATTAAAGGCATATTCTACGTATACATCCTATAGTCACAATACATACATGTGCTGTCCCTTTCCCCACAGCCAATACAACCCGGGGGGGGGTCAGTATTTTTTACATGCATATATCAACCACATTGCAAAGTGTAAGATATAATGTTGTGTGCTTCATCATGGACAGGGCCAGGCAGTGGTGCTGACAACCTTGCTAAACTTAACCAGCTATGCTCAATAAGGGCAACTGTGTTTTCACACAGCTAGGCTTCTACACACCTAGGACACACTCTGCAGTAAGGCTACTGCCGTCGTATGAACTTATGAATCTATGTGCCTAGGCAGGCCTACCAACCTGCTGTCCCCCACATGGCTTGCTGATATCATCTACTGTAAGTTAACCTGCAGCCAGATGAAAGCCAGACTTGTGCCATGGTACTTGCATAAAGTACAGTGTTCTGTAGTCTGTATACTTAGATAGGTAGGGGTTCTGTTCTCATTACATTCAAGTGTGTCTGTGTGTGTGTGTGTGTGTGTGTGTGTGTGTGTGTGTGTGTGTGTGTGTGTGTGTGTGTGTGTGTGTCCAGTTGGAAGAGCAAGTGTGTAACCTGCAGTTACTACCCCAATCCCATAAATTGAAAGTATTTTGATACTTGCACCTGCCTACACATCCATTTCAGGCAGGCCTCCCACATTCTTCTCTCTAACATGCAGTGTTGGTGTCATCTGCTATAAGTTGACTTGCAGACATGTAAAAGTCAGAGTTGTGTTGTGGTGCTTCTGTAAAGTACTGTGTTCTATAGTGTGTACTTTGATAGGTAGGGAGTTCTGTTCTCACTGCAATCAACTGTATTTGTATGTGTGTGTGTGTGTGTGTGTGTGTGTGTGTGTGTGTGTGTGTGTGTGTGTGTGTGTGTGTGTGTCTACTCAGCAGAGTATATGTGCTATCCTGCAGTTACCTCTCCACTGGCATTGCTTGCCAGTATTTTGATACCTGCACCTGACTACACATCCATTTCAGGAAGGCCTCATGTCTTCTTCTCTCCAACATGCACCTAGCTTGCCAGTATTTGATATCTGCACCTGCCTACAAATCTATTTCAGGCAGGCCTCCCAGTTTCTTCTCTCCAACATGCACTACTGATGTCATCCACTATAAGTTGACCTGCAGACATGTAAAAGTCAGACTTGTACCATGATGCTTGCAGAGAGTACTGTGTTCTGTAGTCTGTGCACTTCAATAGATAGGGATTTGGTTCTTACTGCAGTCAAATGGGTGTGTATGTGTGGGTATCTACTCAGCATAGTAGACATGGCATCCTACAGTTACTTGTCCAATGGCATGGCTTGCTAGTCTTTTGATACTTGCACAAGCCTACACATCCATTTCATGCAGCCCTCCAAACTCCTTGTCTCCCACATGGCTTGCTGATGTCATCCACTATAAGTTGACCTGCAGACACATAAAAGTCAGACTTGTGCTGCGGCACTTACATGTAGCACTGAGTTCTGTAGTCTGTGTACCTAGATAGGTAGGGGGTTTGTTTTCACTGCAGTCAACTGTTTGTGTATGCATGAGCTGTTACTTGACATTACAGATAACATTTTACACCAGAAGGTGGGACACTGTTATTACCTTATGCTCAACAGACAATTCTGATATACCACCATATGCTCAACAGAAAATGCTGATGTACCACCACATGCTCAGGCAATGCTGGCGTAATCAGCTGTATCAGGTTATTACATATACAGCCATTCCACCAGGCAGGATCAGGCACTGGCCTGGGGCCCAGGCAGATGTCACCTTATATTCATAGAACATTACTAGGCTATTGGTCTTAGGGCCTTTATAAGCCTAGCCATGTTATACCATTTTTCCCTTATTGACCATTTGTATGGTCTATATTTGCAGTCTAAGCACATAACCAGGACCAACTGCCCTTATCCAAAAGGAACATGGGTGACACAACCAGGGTAAATGTATGGCTTCTCATCCAGTTGTCTAAGTTATGCTTTGTTTTACGTGAATTGAGAGTTTTTTCAAGTGGAGCGGTAATCTCTAGGAGATATATCTGTCTCTCCAGCATGTCCTGTTAATGCTGCAGGCTATGTTAAAATCCTTAGAGTGAGTGAATTGTGTCCCATGTGACTTGTGGATGGGCAGCATTTCCATTAGGCTAGGGTTTGAGACGTTTTGTAGGCCAGGCACAAGTCACCACTCAGCAGCCTATAAGATACAGAGTACAGTGACAGGGCTTTCAATCTGTCCTTGCAGGTCATGTGTTGCAGGCCCAGAACTGTCTTGGTGAGAATCCTGAGGTCTCTCCAGCTGCTTCAGGTATCTGGTGAGGTACATACAGAAGGTAGCATTATGCTGTATTAGTGGTCTGATGAGGGATGAGTACAGAGGAGTTATAACATCCTTAGCTCTGAATGTGATGCCCTTACTTATGAGATGTGCAACACAGAAGGTATTCCTTACCACTTTGGACACATGGTGAGTGAAGTCAAGGTTGCTATCAACCTGTGTTCCCAAATTTCTTACCACAGGGTTTCAGCTAAGGGAATACTGTTAAGATTGTGATGTGCAAGGACTTCCACCTTGGGCGAAAAGGATGATAATGCATTATTTTGCATTTATTTTGAGTATGTGGATTTGGCACCAATCATTTGTCTGTGTAAGGCCTTTTTGTAGTATGTCAGCATTGTTGGGAGACTCAAATGATTGCACCCAGTTTGTAGTCATCTGCAACATGGTAAGCCACAGGCCATCTATTTTTCTCTGGACTTCTGAGAAATACATTCCAAATAGTAGGGGGAACATCACAGATGATTTTGGTACACCAGTGGTAACTGATCTGCTGCTAGAGGTGGAATCTCGAACTTTGACTGTATGTGTTCTGTCGGTGATCCAGATGGCTACCCATCTAGTGACATATGGGTTAATTTCCAGCTGTATGAGTTTATCAATGATGCCTAAGTGGGAGATTGTATCAAAAGCCTTGCCTAAGTCAAGACTGGCTGTATGTAGTGTTTTGCCTTCATTCAAGGCTTTGGTGACATTCTCAAAGATGTCCACCAGGTTTTAATAAGTATGATCTAACCTTAATGAAGCCAAATTGTGTCAGGACAAGAGTTTGAAGGTCACCTATGTCTTTGTTGGTAAGGTCCATGACTATTCCCTCCATGGCCTGGCAGATACAGCTGGTTAGGCTTAGGTGTCTATAGTTCCAGTGTTTGTTAATGGACCCCTTTTATGTAAGAGAATTACTGTTGCTGTGTTCCACTCTGCTAGGACAAAGCTGGTACTTACACTGTGGTTGAAGAGAGTGCCAAATGGTTCTGCTAGGTCCTGTTTCAGACTATGTTATAGGATGGGATGTTATCCGGTCTCATAGAGGCTGCTTTTTGGCCATGGAGAGTGCAGTTATGAACTGCTCTTTGAAGATACCAGATAGAAGCCTGGTGAAAGGTATATTTTGGGGTATGTTTGGTGGGGATGGGGGTGTGTGTGAACTTTTCCCCAAACTGCCTAGTGGAAGGTTGGGGATGTCCTTAGGGTCAGTATGAGTGGTACCATCCACTACTAGTCCAGCACAAAGCTGGCCCTTCACTTTTAGATTATTAACCTAGCTAAAGAATGCCTCCTGATTATCTTTAGCTAGAGATACAAGTTTAGCTTTGTACATGGCTTTATATGACTTTACAAGACAGCTACTTTGCTTTTTCAAGCTGTGGAGGGTGTCCTTCCTCTGCTGAGTCAGTTCCTTTTTGTTCTTAGACATTACTTTCTTCCACTTGTTTTATAACCTATTTATACTTATTGCCACCAGGGTGGCTTGTTTTCTGTGAGGACCTTGTTTTGATTCGTTCATGTTCAGCCAACTCTATACATTTGTACAGGTGTTTATATAGGCCATTTGTGTACACATCTGTATAGCAGTCATTATTGACAGTGGTAGAAGGGGGTTTGCAACTATTTATGGTGTTGGTTAGGAGGCTGTAGTTTGTTATGGAGAAATGTTTCATCCTTTTTGCTCTTGAGGAGGTGTCAGCTATGATTGTGAATTCAAACTATACTGAATTCTTATCCAACCTGATGGGGGGCAACACACAGGGGTTAGTGCAGGCACCCTTTGTTGGTGAGTACTAAGTCTAGGACATTCAAGTCCCTTGTGGGGGTGCAGTCTATCTGTTAAACAGCATGTGTATTAACAAAATCCAGGAACCTTAGGGTGAGATTGTTTGTGCTCCTATATGAATATAAACTGACAAAAGGATAGTTGACAACATACAGATGTACATATATATATTTCAAGCATGGGCATTAATGCCCTTCTAGCTTGCCAATATACCAAAACACTTGTTCCCAAAATAAGTGTCCAAGTTGTTCTTAAAATATCTAAACTAGTACTTGCTTTACTATAATTTGGTAGTCTGTTCCATGCATCAGATACTTTGTCAGAGACTCAGTACATTTCTCATTGATATAGAATCTTCTACATAGGTTGCCTAATGATTCTCTAGTATTTTTTGATAACCCTGATCATTCCCAGAGGTAGTTGTCTCTAAATGCTCTATATACCTGAATAAGATCTCCTCTTACATATCTGTAAGAGACACTGTACAAGTTCAGATATTTTAGTCTTTCATAATAACGTAAATTTTCACATCCATGGATGTCCTTGGTATATTTCTGCTGTATTCTTTCCAGTTTACTCATGCTTGTTTTCTTATAAGGTTTCCATATTGTTATTTCATACTCAAGTTTGGGTCTAATATAACTAACAAACAACGACTTCATCATTTTTGATTTCCTAGACTTCATAAATCTTTTTATGCAACCTATAGCTCTATAACTATCTTTAACCAATTGGTTGATATGATTAGAAAAACTCATAGCTGGAGATGCCCATATACCCTGATCCTTAAATGAGTCTACAGTTTCAAACACTGTGTGCGCTGTATCAAATATTCACCTTTCAATTTATGTCTACCAAATCTCATATGCTTAGTTTTTGATATATTTATCAGCATATTGTTCTCCTATGCCCAAATGGTCAATTTAGTCAAGTTATTTTGCAGCCATACCTTATCTGTAACACATGTAATCGGTTTACCAAATTTCGGGTTGTCTGCATATAGACTGTAGAACATCTCAGATGAAAAAGTTAGGTCTGAAAGATACACTCTAAACAAGTAAGGGCCTAGGACAGAGTCATGTGGGATACCCTGACTGTAACCAAGGATTTCATCTGTCCAGGTACTGTATGATACTTACCATGTCCTATTTGTAAGCCATGCAGTTATCCATCTTATCAAGAGTACATCAATACCTAGTTGTTCTAATGTATTGATCAGTGTTTCATGCATGACCCTGTCAAATGCTGAAATTAAATATATATAAATTACACCACAGCACAATTTTTCATTCATAGTTGTTATCATATTGTTATAAAACATCATGTTACAGGTAGTAATAGATCTATTTTCATCATATGCATGCTGATATATGGCTTCAAGTCTCAGCCTATCTAATTCTGACAATAAGTTATCCAGTATTACCTTCTCCATTATTTTTCCACAATATGAAAATAGACATAAGGTTTTATATGACTCTGGGTTTGTCCTATTCCCTTCACTTAAATACAAGTTTAATAAGCGCACATCTCCAATCTTGAGGAATCTCCCCATATTTATATGACCTAGTGAATAATAGATATAATGGTGCCATAAGTTCTTGCTGAAGTGTTCTCAGGTCATTGTTACTAATTCTGTCTTCTCCCTGTGCTTTGTTTGGATGCAGTTTGCGCAGTTCCTTTGCAATATAATCTAATTTGATTCCAGTATTTGAGGTTGCCTCGATGTCACAATAACAACTTATCACCCCTTTTGTGGAGCCAAGGTGTTTTGCATAAGATTTTGTAAATATATCTATAATCTGTTATGTCTGAGAATACATTTTAGAATCTGCACAGTTTATCAATTTGTATGTCTTTACTCCCTCCACATCTTATGTATCTATAAAAAGGTTTCCTATTATGGTCAATATCTTTATATACATTTTCTTCAAATTTTTCTTGATCTTGTCTCACGCTGCTTAATCCATTGGTCTAGATTGTTTGTTTCAGCTTTCAAAGTTGTAGTTTGACCTCTCTTCTATTTCTTATACTTTTTGTCTCTCACCTTAATCAGATATCTTGTTCTTATGGAAATATATCCCTGATGTTGTATGCTTAGATCCTGATGTTTTTTTTATTTTTTGCACCCAAACAATTTCTCTTTCAAAACTTTTCACATCCCATCTGCAGTTTTTCCACTGAGCACATCACTACAGTTAGTTTTGCATAGTGACTGTTTTGCTTGCATATAATCTGTAATTAACCTTCTGTGCATTGGTTTAGATTTCAGTTTGGCAGAATTATCTAGTGACAAATTAACTTTTAGAACCCCATCATCACTGCACATCGATGGTGGTAAAACTTGACTTGACGTAACAGTAATGTTTTAGGAACACAAACAATGTCTAGTTTGTTCCATCCCCGGTAGTTTTTTTTAACAGTCTGAAACAATTGTTGTTCCTGAATATACGGTGTGAATAATTTCCTTACTAATGTTGTTGAATCAATATTATTCCAGTCTGTTTCTGGTAAATTTAAGTCCCCAGCTAATATTATTCTTCCTTCCTGTGTTTCATGTAAGAAATGTATGAATTCCTCTAGGTCATCTGCACTTGACTTTGGTGGTCTATACACTCCAACAATTATTATATGTTCCAGGGTTGTCTTTTTTGTCAGTTACACAGTCTATAGTATTGGTGTTATTGAACATGTAATAATCACAGGTCTCATAATTATCTTTGATTCCTATCATAACACCTCCAGATGATTTTTTTGTTAGAATGGTTGGTACAGTACAAACATTTATACCCTGACAGAATTGGTGTCCAGTCATTCTTTAACCATGTTTCACAAACAGCAACAATCTTGTGGGAATATAGCAAATTTTCCAATAAAAAATATTATTAATGCTCCTATCATTAACAACCAGAGATGCATCAAATGTTGCTATCTGTGAACTATTAAATTCTTAACCTGGCAAAAATCCTGCCTAGCATTTGTCAAATATTGCAAAATATCTGCTGCAATGTCCCTAATCTTGACAAATGCATGCCATCCTGTCTGAATACATGTGTGCCCAAAACTAATCTTGGATGCTCTACATATTTCCATGTTTTAAAACAGGACATTTTTTCCATGTAGGTATTTACACAAAAAATCTTTTCATTTACGTTGACCTGACTATCCTTCATAGAGGTGATTTGTGAAAAATACTTCCTAACACCAGTACAAGCTATACTATCTAACAGGGTTGTCAGTTCCCTGCCAACAGTCAGGGAATCCTTGCAGATGAGAACATGTGTACCGACATGAATATAAACAGATCCATACTTCCTTACATTAAGGTGTTCCAAGGCTTGTCTCACATCTTCTATTTTTGCTCCTGGCAAGCATAACACTATTCAATGTTCATTATCTTCTCTGCAGATATAAGTATCAGTTCCTCTAATAATTGAATCTCCAATTACAAGAATATTTTGGTAACCAGCTCTGAAGAATCTTCAACTTCTAATGCAGTAATATCTACTGTATCACTATTAGCCTCATTAACCCCACTGTTTTCATTGTGTATTAAATTCTCATCCAACTGGCATTGTAAATCCACAGCTTGAACCATGCAGTCAACGACTGTCTTTCTCTTGTTTTTTTCTTACAGTAATGTTCTTCAATCCTTTCACGTTCAGTTTGGATTTCTTTCTTTTCACCCCCTGGCTCTTTTGTTCTGCCTTCTCTTTTGGAAAAATTATGTCTTTTTTCTGTAGACGGAAGGTTTTCTGATAGAAAAATATTATCATTCCCTGTAACCTGTATGTTACATGACAAAGCAATATCCTTTTTAGTATGTATTCCCTTTACTTTACAGACATTAATCAGTTTATTTTTCTTCCTTGTTATTTGTTGAGAACTTCTTTCTTTCTTTTTCTGTTTCCTTCTAAACAATCTGGATCTTCAGATTGCTGAATACTTGCATCCAGAATTTTAAAGTTGTCAGGGGCATCATCTTGTTTCATAAGGGCTGAATGATCTTTACAGACAGCAGATGCACCATTTCCTAAATGTGTTTTATTTGTTCTTTGCCTAACATTATATGTGAAGTTGTTAAATCTCACCATTTATTCTCACTGATAGGCTCAGAGACAATCCTCGGCTCGAAACACACCTGATAGGAAAGCTCAAGGTTTAGCAATAGCTCGAGACTAAGCCCCTTATCCCATGATGCACTGCTGGAATTACCTCAGATCTAGTTGGCCACGGCATGGATCTCTTGATTTCAGCGTTGCTCAAGACTGTTTTCATCTATTAGCAAGTTTTTCACAAACTTTTTTCTATTTTCTTATAGTGTTAGTTCTGTGCTACTTGTGTGATTTAGACTATTAGCCCCTTCCTTATTAATAGTTGTTCTGGCAGTTTTTGGCCTTGGCCTTTAGTGGATAGTTGTGATAGAGTTCATTATATACTTTTGTCAGTTTATATACTTTTATATATATATATATATATATATATATATATATATATATATATATATATATATATATAGTGTGTGTGTTAAAAGTCTTTCATATTTGTTATTAGTTGTGATAGAGTTTAAGCATTAACCTAATTATGTCTGAAGTTAAAGAAAAATCTAAGTCTGGCTTCAAGAAATGTCCAGACTGTGGACAAAAGATGTCAGTCACTGACGGGCACGTTCAGTGTGTATACTGTTTGGGTGCGAAGCACTTACAAGAATCTTGTAGTATTTGTCATTCCTTCTCTTCTAGAGTGCTGTTAGAAGGAAGATAAAATTAATGGATCAGGGCTTGCTTAAGCACCCCTTCTCTGAAGCTTTGAGTGACCAGGATGGTGCCAGCAAGTCATCTAAGTCTTCAAAATCTTCTGTGGATTCCAGGGGATTTAAGACGGCTAAGAAAATGGAGATTCAGGGCCATCGGTTTCATTGACCTCATAGCTGAGTGTGCCTTCCTGTCAGAGCCATCTCACAGCCTTGGAGCTGGTCTCTGAGACTCCTTCATCTCCTTTGCTTCAAACTGCACCATCTGTGCATTCATCAAAGTCTTCTGTCAGCCTCTCTGATCTGGTTATGGACCATTTGGTGCATAAGCTCTTAAGGGCACCAGGCCTTGCCAAATTATTGTTGGCTCCGACACTCCCGTTGGAGCCAAAGACCATCATCCTGGACTTGACTGCTCCTCCTCCGAGCTGTACCCGACCTTCAGAGCCGGACCTGATGTTTGTTGATCCTGTGGAGCCGAGACCTGCCCCGGTATCTTTGGTTCCATCCACTCGGACATACTCGGTGCCAACTGGGGACTCTAGGAGCTGACACTCTTCTGTTGCGTCCGGTGAGGGTAGTCATACCAACTTGTCTGTGCCGACTCTTCCTCTTGGGGCTTCAGCTCAGATGAGCTTGGCTCCTACCTTGGGCTCAGAGCCCATGGCTTCAGTGCGGGAGGATCAGGTGATTCCTTCGGGTCTGTCTATTCCTTCTCATCGGAACCATGGTGCTTTCGAAGCTATGAGGAGAGTCATGTCTCCAAGGACATCTGCAGCATCAGGTCCAGCTTCCTCCTCCTCTCAAGCGCTTGTGTCTGCTTCTGTTTCCATCGGCCAACACAAGCATGGAGACCCTGAGCCTCTGGTAGCCCCATAGGGTGCCCTTTGCTCTTCCAAGACCTCTCCAGAGGCTCCCGCTGAGGAGGTCCCCAGGAAGAGGTTGTGTAAGAGGAGACACATGGACTCCCCACAGGAGCCTTTGATATCTGACACTGACTTGGATGAGTCAGAAGGGTCCACTTGATCCCCCTCTGAGGATATGTCCTTTGTGGAGATACTAGAGGCAGAGAGGTGACTGACAGTCCAAAAGCCCTACCAAGAATGAGTCAGTGCTTCTGAAGGCTTTCAGGTCTCCACCTTACGACAAGCTCATGGATCTGATCTCTTGTAGGGCATGGGAGTCGCTGGAGTCCATGGAACCTGTCCCTCGGAGACCAAATAAGTTCATCTCTGCCCCCATGGATAAACATTTTTTGACTAAGGGAGTGCCTGTTGATGCCATGGTGGTGGTGGCAGCCACCAAGAAGGAAATGTCTGAGACTCCCTCATCTATCCATCCTCCTAACAGAGATTCTAGGATCATGAATCGATATGGAAAACACATGTATAGTTCAGCAACTTTTTCTCTTCGATCACTAAACTATTTAACCCACTTCAACAGGCTCCAAAGAGATCTCCTGAAAGAGCTAGAAGATACTCTCCAGGGTAGGTGCAGGGGTTTCCGACAAAGGTACCAACCAGCTCGCTACTCCAAACTCAATTGTGAACTCGTCCATGCGTTTCATATCTTACGCAGCTGATGGTTTGAGTAGGGCCGCAAGTTCAGGCATTGCTCTGTGTAGACATGCCTGGATTCATCTCTGTTCCTTCATGGAGCCCTTCACATCTTCATTTATCAACACCCCATTTGATGGCTCATCCTTGTTTGGGCCCCAGGTCAAGTAAACTTTTACCAGGTGTGAGCAGGAAGGAAAGACTGTCTACTGTCAGAGTCCACTTTTCTAACCCTACTCAGCCTTATCCTATAGGCCCTAGGAATGGAAAGATGTGGTTCCAAAAAGCCCAAGGAGCCTTGCAGGACATACATGGTGAAACTCCCTCTAGAGGCAGAGGAGGGGGTTATAATGGAAGATGCCGCCCGTGCAGCAGAGGGGGGTCTGCAACAGCAGGGTGACAGAGGTAAATTCTCTGGTCAGCCCTACAGCCCTACCAGCGCTCCTGAAAGGAGGCCCAGCTGTCCTGCTCTGGAGGCAGTCAGGGGTCGCTTGTCTTTATACCCAGAAGCCTGGCTAGACATAACATCCGATACCTGGGTACAAAGCATCATCTCCAGAGGGTATTTCATACCCTTCTCTTTCTCCCTTACTCCTGTCAAGAGAATCCTGGACGTTCCACCCAGTTTCAGGGAACAAGCAACTATAGAGGTCCACAAGTTTCTAGAAAAAAGAGTCATTCAGTCAGTCCCAGCAGACCAAACAGGATTCGGAACTTACTCAAGATTCTTTTTGGCTCCAAAGAAAACAGGGGACTGGAGACCTATCTTGGACCTCAGCAGACTCAACCAAATTGTGAAGAAAGAGAAGTTCCAAATGGTCACGCTTCAGTCCATACTTCCCTTTTTAGGGAAAGGTGATTGGTTGTGCTCCATCGATCTCAAGGACGCGTACTACCATATAAAGATGGACAGACACTCCAGAGATCACCTGCGTTTCTGGCTAGGAACCAATCACTATCAGTTTTGAGCCCTGCCTTTTGGTCTCACTACAGCCCCCAGAGTTTTCACCAAATGCATGGCAGTGGTCACAGCTCACCTGAGGTGTCTAGGATTCCAGGTGTTTCCATACCTAGACGATTGGCTCCTTACCTCCACCACCAGGCATCAACTGATTCAGGCAACCAAATCCACTCTGTCACTCTGCAACCAATTAGGCATTACGGTCAACTTCAAAAAGTCTGCCTTGTAACCATCGCAGCATATCGTCTTTATAGGAACAGTGCTAGATACCTCAACCACCACTCTACGTCTTCAAGCCGAAAGGGTCTCACTGCTTCTCCAGCACATCACCTCATTGGTGTCAAAGAACACAGCTCTAGCTGCAGAGGTCTTGAAAGTATTAGGTTTGATGGTGGCAGCAATATTAGCCATTCCTCTCGCAAGGCTGCATATGCAAATTCTTCAATGGCTTCTGTTCATCCAATGGTCTTATCAGGAATTGCCAATGAACCATATTATCCTCATCACAAACTCATGGAAGAGGGACCTTCAGTGGTGGTTGATGTCTCTTCATGTCAAAATGGGACGACCCTTTGTGATTTCCCCCAGTAGTCAATGTGACCATGGACACTTTCCTGATAGGATGGGGGGCATTTTCAGGGAAAGACTGCCCAAGGTACATGGACAGATCAAGAGTCACATCTGCATATCAATGTTCTAGAGATGAGAGCAGTACTTCTGGCATTGCAGTATTTTCAGGACTCTCTTCCTCTAGGGATGATTGCAATTCAGACAGACAACATGTCAGTGGTCTGGTACTTGAACAAACAGGGTAGAACCAAGTCTTACCCCCTTTGTCGAGAAGCCCACAGAGTATGGCAATGGGCTGTGTCATCCCAGCATTTTCTGTTAGCAATGCACATCCCGGGGAAATCCAATTTTATAGCGGACAAGCTGAGCAGGGCAATTTTGTTGCCTCATGAGTGGTCTCTCAACCAAGACATTGCAGACAGGATTTTCTGCAAATGGGGCCAGCCTTGCTGCGACCTTTTTGCCAGTCATATCAATACCAAATGCAAAAGCTACTTTGCCCTGATACCACCTCTGGGACATCCCACAAGAGACGCTCTTGTACATGATTGGCCTCCGGGTCTCCTATATGTATTTCCTCCAATCCCATTGATACCCAAATTTGTGCAGAAAGTGAAGTCACTGGGAAGGACTGTCATTTTTATAGCCCCTCATTGGCCTTGACAGATTTGGTTTCCCTTTCTTCACCATCACCTGCTGGAGGATCCATGGATCCTAGACCCTGTTCCAGATCTGCTGACACACCCGTCAAGGGACCTTCATCCTTCATTGCAGTCACTGAAGCTAACTGCTTGGTTGATCCAGTTCCCCACATCGCCAGGCTTCATTCCCTGTCGTACGACACAAGACAAATTCTTTTGTCTTCCCATAAGCCTTCCACCAGAAAATTATATTGCAGTAAGTGGAAGAGGTTCTCCATTTGAGCTGGCAAACATAAAATTGATCCTTTTCAAGCTCTAGTGTCATCCATTCTAGATTTGTTGACTATGATTTTTAAGGAGGGAGCAGCAGCTGCTACAGTTCGGGTTCAGTTAGCTGATATATCCAATTTCCATCTTGGAATTGATGGTGTAAATATTATGGCCTATAAGTTATCTAAGGCTTTTCTCAAAGGTACTTTTCACATGAGGCCCCCACTGAAGTCTCCTTATTCTCCTTGGAGTTTGAATTTTATGCTATCTCAAATAATTCTTTCCCCCTTTGAACCAGCATCATCTTGTGATCTCAAATTTCTGTCCTGGAAAACAATTTTTCTAGTGGCCATTACTTCTGCCCGCAGAGTGTCAGAACTTCAAGCATAATCTATCAGATCTCCTTATATGATTTTCCATGCTGCTAGAGTATCTCTCAGAACAAACCCCTCCTTTTGCCTAAAGTCTGTTCTGATCTAATATCAGTCAGATCATTGACTTGCCAGTCTTCTTTCCCAACTATTCCAACAAAATAGAATACATGCTGCACAAACTTGACGTGCACAGACAGCTCAGATTTTATCTTGATAGAACTAAGGATATTAGGAAATCAGATCAACTTTTTGTACCCTTTTTGGAGGCCAGAAAAGGTAGAACAGTGGCTAAAATAACCCTTTCAAAATGGTTATCAGATTGTATCTCATTTGTGCATGCAACTGCTAACATACCCTTGCCACACAAGGTAAAGGCTCATTCAACCAGAGTCGTTTCTACATTTTCTGCTTTTCTAGTTAAATTGCCCCTTGATCACATTTGTGCTGCAGTCACTTGGTCTAAGCCTCATACTTTTATCACTCATTACAAAGTGGATAAGGCCTCCAGAGATAGGGCTTCTTTTGGTACTACGGTCCTGAAAAATGTTCTCCCGTGAGCCACCCAGGATTGCAGGTGCTAGGGACGCTACCCATCAGTGAGATTAAATGGCGAGATTTAACAACTTCACATATAGAAGTTATGTACTTACCATAGCGTTCCATGTAAGTTGTTTATCTCGCCTTTATTCTCACGTCCCTCCCTCCATCCCCCACCTGGCTGACATTTGACTCAGAGGCTGGTTTCATCCTGGTTGTTCAATTCTTCTTATTCTTTTTCCTTTTTGAGAGAGTGGACATCTTCCAGGGATATAGTACACGCAGCAACAAGATCTGAGGTAATTCCAGCAGTGCATCATGGAATAAGGGGCTTTGTCTCGAGCTATTGCTAAACCTTGAGCTTTGCTATAGGCCGTATCAGAGCCGAGGATCATCTCTGAACCCATCAGTGAGAATAAAGGCAAGATAAACATCTCACAAGGAACGTTATGGTAAGTACATGACTTCTTTTTATCTCACCAGTCCAGTCATTATATGACACAAGAGTTCTCCAAGCTGTGCCAATTCTGCAATCATCATCATTAAGTCTAGATTTACTTATAACCATGGTAAGCAAATAATCCAACTTTTGACATGAGAAACAGAGATCACCAGTGTTATCAGCTGTTACCTTTAAATATGCAAAGCATTTATTACACTGTAAAATATATCTGTGTATTAGCAAATCATTAAATTGCATACTCATTTAAGGAATCCATATTCAGCTTCAAATGAATAATCAAAATCGGTAACCATAGAATTCAAAGAGAACTTAAATCAACTTCTATGACAAAAATCGCACAAGCAATATACAACTAAATACTAAAGTACAGTAGAGTTGATCTGACCGTACAAGTTCTGCAAGCCAGACAAAAACTGCAATTCATTTACTTTGTGCTCACTGTCACTCACAGTCGCACTTCTTTTTAACAGTAAAGATCAATAAATCACAAACCAAGGTAGGATTGTTTAGATATGCTCTAGATTTTCCTCTCTGCAGACCATGTGAATTTATAGCTGTCTAGGCCCCTTGGGATGGCTAATGCTTGCCTGTCTAAAACCTATCCCTTCCTAACAACCAACAGTGAAATTAAAGGTAAACCAACAAAATATGAATCAAAGTAAATCTTGTTAACAAGCTACCTCTTCCTACCTAGAAACAGTGAAAAACAGTGATAAAAATAAAATATAAATTCAGATAAAACCTCTCTAACCAGTCCACTCCACAGTAAATCACAAACCAAGGTAGGATTGTTTAGATATGCTCTGGATTTTCCTCTCTACTGTCTGTGTGAATTTATAGCTGTCTAAGCCCCTTGGGATTCTAGAGCTTGCCTGTCTAAAACCTATCATTTTCTAACAACCAGCAGTCAAATTAATGGTAAAACAACAAAATAAGAAACAAAGTAAATATTGTTAAGAAGCTATCCATTTCTACCTACAAACAGTGAAAAACAGTGATAACAAATAAAATATAAATTCAAAAAAAAACTTCATATTAAATTTATTTATTTTTTTGTGAGTCCGGGTTGCCGTTTTTATAACATCAGTTCTTTTGTGTTATCAGTTATTCTTCTGTGTTATCAGTTATTGTTTTCTTTCTTAGTTTTTGGTTTCAAATAAAACTTCTCTTACCTGTCAATTCTACAGTAAATCACAAACCAAGGTAAACTTATTTAGACCTGACCAAGGTATTTGGCAAGTAGGTCCAAGTAGGCAGAGTTATACTCATGATTTATGGTGGTGGACCTGTAGCTAACAATGATATAGAAGGGGGTTTTACCTACAATTAGTTGGACTTGGAGTAGCTCTATGGAGTGGTACTCTTTGACCAGTCCTGATGTGCATTTGTCTTTAATAAAGATATATACACCGCCACCTTTGGTTCTTTCATACTCGTTTTGATGTCTGAACGTGAGGAAGATTGTAGCCTTGAATGGCCAGGGCACTTTCTGTGGCTTGAACCATGTCTGTGTGACTGCACACATATGGGCATCTTCAAAGATATGGAGTGCTTCCAGTGAGTGCAGTTTATGATTTACATTAAGCAGCATAACCTTGAGTTTCTCTCTAATGAATTCTTTTACATTGGGAATTTAATTGATCTGACATTCCCTTAAAAGGCCACTATGGGGGAGGCAAGTACCTTTACCAGTAACCGAAAGCCAAAATGGTGACTGGTGAAGACCATCTCTGGCAGAGCAGCATGGTCTGTCAACCATATCTTCCCAGGATGACAGATACTTGACCCCCCTGGACTGAAAACAAAAGCTAAGCCAACTGTTGAAGTCAATCATGCTTTGTTTATATTGAGGCATTATCCTGGGTGAAAGTGGAATGCTGCATAGGGCTAGGAAACATACCTGCCTGGAACAGATAATCTGAGAGCACAGTCATGTCTCTATTCATATAGTACATTGAGGTACATCTCCAGTAATTTACTCCAACATGGATTATGACAGAGTCATAATGGTACTTGTTCTTGAAAGACTTGAGTGCCTGTGTGAGCTGATGGACCCTGGCACCTGACAGGAAGCTGACCGTTGCCTTCTTCTTGTCCAGCCTGGTGAGGGAGACAT
The DNA here is from genome assembly GCF_019279795.1 of Protopterus annectens. Classification (NCBI taxonomy): domain Eukaryota; kingdom Metazoa; phylum Chordata; order Ceratodontiformes; family Protopteridae; genus Protopterus; species Protopterus annectens. The sequence continues at coordinate 108,806,757 of NC_056729.1, forward strand.
CTGTGTGTCTCACTATGGAGCCACTTATGAGCAAGACATTTGGTTTTAAAGTGTTTTACCTGAGGTGCTTATTGGATGAGACACTGTTGTGTGTATTATTATGTGTAGTGGATTATGCTGGGTTTACAGTGTGTGCAGTAGGTTTGCACGTGGGAGGTCTCTGATCTTAGGCAGGTTTCTAGCAAGTACTTCCATGTGTGTGGGTTTGTGTTGTGAGCTTGTTATGTGCAAGAGGTGAAATGTGTGTGGTGTGCTGACAACGTTTCATATCTGGTTGTTGCTATGTGAGAGAATTTATTCCAAATTCATAGTATAGATACAGCTCTCATATGTTGCATTAGTTTGTGTTAGCAGTAACTTGTTGTCAGTATACATGAGACAATTGCTACATTGCCTGAAGATGCCCATGTAAATTAGGCTGCCTGGAGAAATAGTGGGAAAGTGCCCATCTATTATGGAAGGTACATACTAAAGTAACTAGTGGGCAGTGGGTTAGATGGACCAGGTTTTGTTGTAAAACTAACAAAATGTACCTATTCTGTGGAGGGCTAGGAGTAGACAAGCATGTCAATGGGCTGGATTCTCAAAAGCTTGCATGGAGTGTTAGTGTATGATGTCACACAGGCAAGATGTCTGCCGTGTGTTCCAGGAACCTAGGGGCGGTGTGCGAGGCTGCTAAAGTTAGTCTTGCACAGACAGCATCATGGTTTTAAAATTTGCTGGTAAAACTTGTAATTGATTTAATTAATTAATTTACTAATGTCCATGGTTGATTAGTATTTGCAGAAATGTTTGATTTTTACTGATGTTTCATTCTGATGACAGTCTTACAAATAAAGGATGCATGCAGTTGAGGAAGCATGCCAATGGCTAAATATAAGGGCATGTTCACACACTTAAACAAATTTAGCAAATTTCAGTCAACAACATACTGTAAGGTCATACTGGGCATGCTCACACACTAATGTCAGTCAACAACATACAGAAAGGTCATACTGGGCATGCTAACACACTTAAACAAATGAAGCAAATTTCAGTCAACAACATACTGAACGGTCATACTGGACATGCCCACACACTTAGGCCATGTTTGAGTACAGCAGTGGACCACACATATCTGGCAGTTGCAGTTCTTACTCCAGACACAAGTCACTATTCACCAATCCTGCCTTGTGCACACAGTGATATGAAAACAGAACTGTATAATATATTGGACCCCTGTCATAATCAAACTATGTAATACAATTACTTAAGTTGTTCAAAGAAATTTAAAATACAAAGAAGATCAATAAATTTCAGATCAGTATCATCAGGAAACAATGAGCACTCCTAACATTATCCAAGCCAAGCTCTGCCAAACATATTGGCAAAGATTCCATAGAGAACCATGAAGCTTTCTTTACCTATGTCATAAATATCAATGTAAACTCATATATGTTCTGAGTTAGTGCAAAGTGTAAATGAATACATGTACATGACTGACATTGCCAACATCTTGTCAGACAGGTTAACCCCCCTCTCACTGACAGAAGGGCCCATTACCATACCTGGAGATTGTGAAAACCCAGAAATCACATATACAGTGGTTAAACAACTCTATCCAAACCTAAAAACATGGCATCTATGGGATGACATGGTGTCCCTGGTTGTGTCATATGTGAACTCCAAAACAAACAGACCCTGTACCTGAACAGTCTGTTGAGACTCACCCTCTCTGCAGGATATGAAACTGTTGAATGGGTTACAGCAACGTTTGGCACACTCCACAAGTGTTGGTGCACAACAGACCATGGGAACTATTGTCTTATAAGCCTACTAAGCCTGATGTGCAAGGCCATGGAGTCCATCATTATGGAACTCATAAACAGAGGTATTGGGAGCCTACAACCACCGAACCCTACCCATTTTGGTTTGGTCAGGGGCAGATCCTGGTCCCTAAACATGCTAGACTGTTTTCAAGGCAGTTACCCAGGACATACATCAATGAAATGAGCTCCACATGGTCTACATAGACCTTGAAAAGCCCTTTTCCAACATCCTACACACATGTTGTATCCACCAAATCAACAACTTGTGCAGAAACACGTATGTCATCTGATGGATTGCCAACTGGGGCACAGATAGATCCCACAGGGTAAGAATTGTGGTCTCCCTGTTGGACTGTAAGCTGGTAACAACTGCTGTCCCCCATGGCTCAGTCCTGGGACCCTCCTGTCTGGTGTATACTTTTCAGAAGTACAGTCAAACACATGAGGGCTATGGTTAGCAAAGTTTGTGGATGACTGCAAAAAGGTTGTCATAATCGATGTTTGGGACAACAGAGACATCCTTAAAAAGGGTCTCAGTCAGACAGATGTGGTGTCAAAATTATGGCCTCGAGCTACAGTCATGCAAATACTACATAGGTGCCAACACCCTAAATATGGAGGTAATAATAAGGGATCTATGGACACGTGGATAGTCATCTCTACTTTCACAAACACATTCACAAAGTGGTTAGAAAATCATGTTATGTGTCCCCACTAATTGCCAAAGCTTTTGCATGTAGGTCAAAGGAGGTTCCCTCTACTCATCAGTCATCAGACCCATCAGAGAGTACCACGACACTCTTGTGATGTATCTGACTAGGCACCTTCAGCAGCTGGAAAGACCACTGAAGTACCTCAACAAGAAGATTACTGGCCTCAAACAGTTGCCCCATGCAACAAGATTGAAGTAACTCAATCTGTACTCTGTTGCATACCGTCTACTCTGGCAATCTCTGCCCAACATACAGGTCCATGTCCAATGCAGAACTGATGTACATGCTCTATCTGAAGTAAACCCAAGCTTACGGTGCCACATGGAGTAGGGATATAATCATCACAACAATAAATAGAACATGTTGGAGGGATACATTACTAACTCACAGACTTCCCTTGCTTTGGAACAGGCTCTCAACCTACATTAAGTTGAGTCCCTCACTGACACTCTTCCAGAGGAGCCTTGAAGAATGTATGTGAAACTGAACTTTCACACCATGGATCACTTCATCAGCTCTACTACACTGAGGCATAGGGAACTAACCCCAGGTGTGGTGATAGCTGCACACTCTGGCCATACTAATATATGCCTTCAGGCAGATAGCATATTACCTACCTATGTACCTATATATGTAGGGGGAACACAGTGTAATAAGCCAAAAATGGATGGGCAGAGATGTGTGTAAGAGGGTGACCATGACAAGGAGCCATCCAGGACTGTCCCACCCAGCACACATCCCAATGACACAAAATACATGAGGTGCACATCTCACCCACTGTACATAATTGCCACCAGTATCTGTAAGCATTACAGAGTATGTGGTGCATGTGCCTGCTGTACAATATGACTGTACAATGAAGTACACATCTACTATCTGTACACATGTGCCTGTCACATAGGTTCATAGGTATGTAGTAGACTATCTTCACGAAGGCATATATTGGCCTAGGCAAGTTGTGCAGCTTTCACCACCCCATTGGTTAGTCTGCTAAGCCCTAGTTCTAATAGTTAGTACCCTAAGCCCCTATCTAGTGGGGCTGCTGATGTGATCCCTAGCATGAATTGTCTGTTTCCCATCCACTCATCAAGGTTCCTATTGAAGAGTGTCAGCAAGGGGCTCTGTCTTATGTACACTGGGACTCTGTTCCACAGTAAGGCAAGTCTCTAGGATGGTACTCTATCCCTCCAGCATGTTGTATTCATTGTTGTGATGAGGATGAGGATGAGGTTCATATCCCTGGAGTGTGTAGTGCAACTCAATTTTGTTTTCCTTAGATGGAGCATGTTCAACAGTTATGTGTTGGACATGGCTCTGTATGTTAGGCAGAGTTTGCCTCTGAGTAGGCGGTATGCAACGGAGAACAGATTTAGTTTTTCCAGTTGTGTTGCATAACACAGCTGTTTGAGGCCAGTAATCCTCTTGGTGAGGTACGTCTGTGGTCTCTCCAGCTGCTGGATATGCCTAGTCGAGTACATCCAAAATGGTGCATTGCACTTAATGATGGGTCTGATGACTTAAGAGTAGAGGGCCATCACTACCTCTTTTGATCTTGATGCAAACCTTTTGTTAATTAGGTGGGCCACATAGGATTTCCTAACCACTTTGGCAACATGGCTGTCAAAGGAAAGATGACTATCTACTTGTGTCCCCAGATCCCTTATTACCTCGTCAGTTTTTAGGGGGTAACACCTATGTGGTAGTTTGTGGGTACTTTGTTTTTCCCAAAGGGGATTACTATGCATTATTTTGCATAGAGCTTGAGGACATGATTCTGACACCACACATCTGTCTCATAGAGTCCCTTCTGGAGAGTATTTGTGTCATCCGGGGAATCTATTATGGCATACACTTTGCAGTTCCCAGCAAACTTAGTCAACCACAACCCTTCTGTGTTGGCATGTACTTCTGAGAAGTATATACCAAACAGGAGGGGCCCCAGGACTGAACCCTGGGGACACCAGTTGTTACCGGTTTAGAGTCTGACATGTAGCCAGCAACTCTTCATTTGTGGGATCTATCTGTGAGCCAGTTTGCAATCCATCTTGTGATGTATGGATTTATGCCTAGGTTGGTGAGTTCATCTATGATACCTGACTGGGGAATGGTGTCAAAGGCCTTAGAGAGGTATAGGTAGGCTGTGTGGAGCTCCTTTCAATCATCTGTAGCCTGGGTAACTGTCTCAAAGAAATCCACCCAGTTCAGGAGGCATGATCTGCTTTTGACGAAGCCAAACTGGGTGTGCTCAACTGTGTGAAGGTTCCCAATGTCTTTATTGTTGAGTTTCATTATGATTGGCTCCATTGCCTTGCAGATCAGACTCGTCAGGCTCATAGAGTGGGAATGCCAAGGGTCTGTTGTGGCCCCACCCCTATGGAGTGGGAAGAACATTGCTGTGCAACATTCTATGGGTACATATCCTGTAGAGAGGATGTAGAGAGAGGCGTAGGTATCCTTGATGAATATGGATACATCACCACCCTATGTGTTATGATTCAGGTTTTGATGCTGGAAGATATGGAATGAGTAGTATCCCGGTAGTGCTGGTGTGCTCTCTGGAGCCTTGAACTAGGTTTCTGTTACTGCACAGATATCAATATTCTCCATACTCGAGTGTGTGCATTTGGAGGCTGAGACTTCTGGCATTGAGTAGCATTCAGCTCACTTTCTGGTTATTTGTGTTGGTTATGGGGGTTGGTTTGTCCTTTCAGCCTTGCCTAAAAAAGGTAATATGGGGACAGCAAGAGTCTTGGCCAGTATTCAGAAGCATAGGGGTGACAGGTGCAAACCATCTCTAGCAAAGCAATGAGGTTTGTCTATCATGTCATCCAAGGCAGACAGAGACTGGATCCCCTTTGAATGACACCAGAAGCTCAGCCAGTTGTTGAAGTTTATCATCTTTCTGTTATATTGCAGTATCATGTAGGTGAAGGTAAGATGCTACTCAAGGCCAGGGTCATACCAGCCTGGGCTACATGATCATAGAGCTACTATATATCTCTTGTCATGTTGTCCTGGGAGGTATGTCTCAGATCATTCACACTGACATGTACAAAGATGGCGTCATATATGTACCTGTTCTGGAGTGATGTAAGTGCTTGTGTTATGTGGTGGATCATAGCACCTGACATACAACTGACAGTAACCTTCCCCTTGTCCAGCCTAGTGAGTGGAACATCTGTGTGCCTGACTATGGAGTCACCTATTACTAGTGTATTGGGTATGTTGTTTTGCCTTAGGGCCTGTTGTGAGGCACACTGCTTTGGTGTATTATGTGTTTTCTGGTGTATGCTTGGAGGTGCATGTTGCTTGCTTGTCTGCTTACGAGGACACTTTCTCTTTTTCAGATTAATATTTGTATTCTCCGAGTATGTTAATGTGCATTTATGTGTGTGTTTTGCTGGTGCTTATATTGTAGGTCTATGTGAGACTGTTGGTGTTGCGCTTGTATGATGCTACTCCTCTTGCCTGTATTTTTCAGTATTGGGTTGATGGAGCTTAGCCTCCAGTTTGACCCTGTGTGTGCCAGTATGTGGTGCATCAACCCATATATGATATGGTTATGGCTTATGCATACAATACACTCACAATACACCTAGTATGATAAGCCTGCTGAGGTTAGCAAATGTGAAAAAAAACTTTGGACAAACTGTCAGTAATTAATGTCTGTATTGCATCCTGTAACTCTATATTGCTTGCTGAAGTGTCAAAAAGTACTTAGTTTGGATTAAGAACCCTGCACTTGCCAACTGTGTATGTGTGTGCCTGTCTCTCCCTGGGGAGAGAGCAACCTTTCTGGAGACTACTCACACCCCTTAAAAGTGATTTACTCATCTTTCTCAAGTCTGATGATGTCACCATCCTACAAATACACCTGTGGGAAAGTGAAATCCCAGTAATGTGTAGAGTGCGTTGTGTAAATGCATACTGCTGTAGTATCATAATGTAGTTAGGCAGGAGTTTGAATCACACTTGCCAAGTGTGTGTGTGTGTGTGTGTGTGTGTGTGTGTGTGTGTGTGTGTGTGTGTGTGTGTGTGTGTGTGTGTGTGTCTGTGTGTGTCTGTCTCTCTCTGGGGAAAGAGCAGCCTTTTTGGAGACTACTCACACCCCTTAAAAGTGATATACTCATCTTTGTCAAGTCTGATGATGTCACCATCCTAAAATACACCTGTGGGAAGGAAAAATCCCAGTAATGTATATAGCGCGTCGTATAAATGCATACTGCTGTATTACATACATAATGTAATTAGGCAGGCATTTGAATCTTGCACTTGTCAACTGTGTGTATGTTTGTCTCTCCCTGGGGAGAAAGCAACCTTTATGGAAACTACTCACACTCCTTAAAAGTGATATACTCATCTTTGTCAAGTCTGATGATGTCACCATCCTACAAATACACCTGTGGGAAGGTGAAATCCCAGTAAGGTGTATAGAGCGTTGTGTAAATGCATACTGCTGTAGTATCATAATGTAGTTAGGTAGTAGTTTGAATCCTGCACTTGCTAACAGTGTGTGTGTCCAGGTGTGTGAGAGTGTGTGACACTGTTAGTCAATGTGGAGTGGGTTTTGACTTTTCTAGTGTATTACATATAACAATGACAACTGTATGTGTATAACACATGTAAAGTAGCTGTGGGGCAAAGCCATATACATACATGTGACCTCAAGTTTTTCATAGGTGGGTACTATGCTTTCTCCATGAAAGCATCTGTTAGCCTTGCCAGAGCATGCTGGCACTTTCCAGACCTTAGATTACTTCTGTATGCTTGTGACAAGCTTAGCCACTGCAGCGATCCCTGGGCTATGTCTTCTGTTTCACATCCACTCATCACTGTTTCTATTGAAGAGTGTGAGTGAGGGTTTATGCTTGAGGTATATTTGAATCCTGTTCCAAAGCAAGCAAAGTCTGGCAAAGATGACTAATCATTATATGTGTGCAACAACCTCTGTTGATCTGCATGCAAACCCTTTATTGCTTATGTGCTCCACAGAGGGATTTTCAAAACCCTTTGGTAATGTGATTATCAAAGGAGAGATGACTAAACACATGGCTCTATGTATACATTAGTACCTGTTCCACATTTTGGGGGCTACTACCTATGTGGTACTCTGGGGATACTTTGTTTTCTAAAAGTGGATAACTATGCTTTCTTTTGCTTATAGCTTTACAGCATGATTTTGACACCAGGTATCTGTCTCTATGATACCCTTTTGCAGGATGTGTGTGTCATCTGGAGAATAAAGCATAGCCCACAGTATGCATTTTCATCAAACGTGGGCAGACATATCCCTACTGTGTTTGCCTGTACCTAAGAAAACTATATGCCAAACAGGAGTGGTCCCAGGACTGAGTGCAGGTGAATACCACTTGTTACTGGCATAGAATTGTACAGGAGGCTGCAAATGTTACTGTGTGTCCTACATCTGTGCGTCAGTTGTCAATCCATCATCTAACAGTCGTTTATGGTCAGTCTGTTGAGGTTATATATAATACCAGAATGTGGGATGGGTATGAATTGCTGGGTGAGCTATAGCTTGGCTGTGTGGACCTCCCCTCCCTCACCTATAGCCTTGTTAACTGGCTTGAAGTCTACTAGGTGTAGGAGCCATGATCTGGCCTTTAGAGAACCTAAGTGGGTATGGTGCAGTGTTTGCAGGTTCATAATGTCTCTGTTAATGAGTTCCATAATGCTGTGCTCCATAGCCTTCCAGATAATATTTGTCTGGCTTATAGGGTGAGAGTTTCCAGGATCTGTTGTAGCTCTACCCTTAATAAATTTATGTTAAGATTTGCATTGGGTGTGACGAGGGTGGACAGGATTACGAATAAATATATTAGAGAGTCAGCCCAGGTTTGAAGGTTAGTAGACCAAGCCAGATAGGCAGGATTACGTTGGTTTGTACATGTGCTGAGGAGGGATGCAGTATATTGTGAAAAAGATGCTAAGGATGAATCTGCCAGGTAACAGGAAAAGAGGAACACCTAAGATGAGGTTTATGGATGTGGTGAGAGAGGACATGCAGGTGGATAGTATGACAGTGCAAGATGCAGAGGGCAGGAAGAAATGGAAACAGATGATCTACTGTGGTGATCCCTAATGGGAGCATCCAAAAGGAGAAGAAGAAGTTGTATCTCAACCCTTGTGGACTGTGAACACCATTACTGTGCATCATTTCACAAGTATGTAACCTGTACAGAGGCTGCATCTGAACAGAGTGTTTAGGTGAGTGGTTACTTCATATGTAAGCTTGTGTATGACACAGCCAGGGACACTGTCCAGTACCATTGCCACTGTGGTTTGGACTTTGGTAAAGAGATGTTTTAAATAGAGTGTCTGTGAATCATCAGGTTTTACATTCTTCAGGTCTGGAAATGTGGCCCTTGTGTAATGACAGGGTGGTGAAATCCGAATTCAAACTGTCTGACAAGATATTGGTAATGTCATTCAGATAAGTGTACTTTGTGACCATTTACATTAACTGACCTGATCTGAGATTTCCCCTCTAGATTATAAACAACACTAAAGAAAGCTTTAGTGTTGTCTTTGGAATCCTTACCAATTTGTATTTGAAGCTTGCCTTGTATGATTAATGAGGGCTTGTATCTTCCCAATGATACTGACCAGAGAGGTTATCCCTTCTTGGTATGTAACTCTTTTTTGGTACAACTTCACACCTTCTATTATATATTTAGCTTTTGGCAGGTGTCCATGAGACTAACGCACTTTTACTGTAGAAGTGAGTCTTTATTGTGTTTGTGATAGCACGGTCCATGCAACCCTGTAGGTGAACAGTGTGCATTACTAAAGGATTATACAGATGGGACAGTGTTAGCTTTAGTAATGTAAACCAATGACAGATAGCAACAACAGCATCAACCACAGCCCAGTGTCAATCCGTGTCATACACACACAAGCATACTCAAGTTCCAAAATGTGTGTAGTACAATGCATACTGGCCACCAATAGAAACTATAGAGTGTTAACACTGGCCAATACAGGGCATGTCACCCTGCCCATGTGTCCAATATGCATGTACATGCAGACAGTGCACCTTCACCATGTTCACAAATGGACACCTGCAAACCTGTGTTGCACACACCCCACACTTACTGTCTACTGTATAATGCATGCTGACACAACTACACACATCAGCCAAGTGGCACATGGGCAAACAAAACACAATTGGAATAAAAACTGGTGAAAACAATATAACATTGCAAATTACAGCTTTAATGCATCATGCCTTCTCAGCTACACCTTCAAGGATATCATTAAACGTTACTGCTGACAACATGCTACATATCCAACCATTGCTATACTTTATTAAAGTCACCCTGTGCATCAGCACCATGTTAGCCTGTTCCTACATCAATGTTACAGATGACAGGAGGTGGCACAGGTTTCATCATATGCACAGGGTGTGTTGTTGGTTTGCCAGAGGCCTACACTGAGCCATACAATCAACATGCGTGTGTGAGTGTGTGTGTGAGGGCCATGAGTACTGTTATGGGCCAATATTGATGTCATGTGTGCGGGTATGTGTTTGCCCTAGGTTTCTGGTTTATATGTGTGTGTGTCTGCATGCACACAGTTCCATCATGTGGCTGTCATTTACGGGGATTTGTGAGACAGCTACAGACTGTACCTGGCAGGTTTTACAGATCACCATCTCTGGCTACGGATACTGAACCTGCGCCTGGCAGGAGTGCTACAGACAGTATCAGGTACTAATCCAGATTGGGTACTATCCTCAGAGGTTGACAAATGTCCACTGGATCCAGGTCCCTCCTGGGACTGGCCAGAGCCATGTGCACATGGTCTGCTAGGACAGTCTATGGACAGCCCCCCCAAAATTGCTGGGGCTGGTACTGGCACTACGGGAGTGACTGTGACCTGCTGGATGTCCATGGCGACCTCCAGCTGGTGATGTTGCTGGCATACATTCATGTCAACATCTTAACCATCCCACACTGTCCTGACACATGGACATGGCATTGTGGAGGACATCCAATGTCTCACCCCAACGTCTATCAATGACCTCAGTGTAGTTACATATAGCATCTGCTAGGTGACGAGAACCCCTGAGCATCTGCCTATATGGTACCATTCCAGACATCTGGCTATGGCTGCTGTGTCCTGATACATGTGCCATAGATACCACACTGCCATGGCCAGTGCCAACCATACACTGTCCCTCAGCTAAGGGCAATAGTGATGATGGATGTAAAGGCAGTATGACTGTGTGCATGGATGGGGTGGAGACATGTGTACTGTCAATTGGTGGCCCAGCAACAGACCCTGACAAACCTGCCTGTGCCTCAACACACCTGTCCTCATGATCACTGTCTGTCTCAGTGACATCAGGTTCCCTGCTGTAATGAACCAGCCCCACCTCGCCACCTGTGAGAGGAAAACAGGAAACACACTTTAAGACCTGAACATGACTTCAGACCACATGCACACATGTACACACACAAAACTACATGCCTCCTGAAAGCAGGCACACACAACACCAGCAATCACAGAACATACACAATAGCAGGTGATGATGGAGTACAGTATCACAAGCAAAACAGTCATATCACACCTGTCAGCATGCAGGACATGTGCTGCTCAACAGCATGCAGTGCAAGTGTAGTCAATCCTTGTTACTAACAGTATACATGGCTTTGATGCATGTGTTTTGCTATTAGTTGATGGCCCTCCCCCTGGAACACAATGCATACATGAACACAACATTGTTGTGCAGGTATTCATAACCCTGTGATGCACTGTGCACCATAACTCACAGGTGTACATACCATTGCTGGATGTGTATCTGTGTGTCAGATAGGTATCCGATGCTGATTACAGCCTCTGTGTCTTTAGCAAATAATTGTGGACACGTTAATTGTGGACATGTTTTTAGCATATGCATGATGAATATTCCCACTACATCATCAGTGGTGCATGGATAACTGATAGAATATCATTCAGCCACATACCTAATGTACAGTACTTATGGTGAGTGTAGATCATATTGTGGACATGCCAGTCTCATCCATGACATGGCATGCTAAAACACAACTGCATATTTAAACACTACACATACCCAATATGTGTCATATGACTTAGCCACTCAATAGCATCCACGAGACATATATGTGTCAGCTGTGCAAATCATGATTGGTATGCATACAGTTTAGAGGTGAATATGTGTGCACACATGCATCATTATGGTGTGTAGCAATGGCAGCTATGTGTAGTACTGTGGTAACAATAACTGGATGGGGTATAGTACCATAGGCCATCATCATGAGGCATCAGGTGGTCACTCAAGGCTACAAATGTTTCACAAACCAGCACAAATCATACTGTGCTGGAACTGTACTACCTTGGCTAAATTCACCATTTCACAGCCAGTTGTTATGTGATTTTGTAAGGAGGCCAATAAGGAGCATTCCCTGACATGAATGTGTAGTGTGTTGCAGAGTGTTTAAATGCCCCAGATAGGCCTCTATCCCTCAGGTATATTCTGTGTAATGTGTGGATGAGATTTTGGATACTGGAGTGTGAGTTTACAGAGGGTTTGGGAATCCTTTATGTGTAGCATGTTAAAATGCTCTGTGTATGACATAGATGTGTATGTTATGTGGATGTTGAGTATCAGCTGTGTCTATCCAATGGTCACTACAGCCTAGCCACATTTGTTTGAGATGGTCTGGGTATTGCATGTGTTTGAGGCTGCTAATCACATTAGTGAGATGTGAATGATCTTTCACCAAACATGCACAGCATGCATTATGGGTAGGTGTGTTACATGTGTACATGGCCTGCACCTTAACTATGACATGCACTTTTTATTTCCAATAATAAATGTAGAACACACTCACCAGCATCTCTCCACTGCCTTGACGTCACCCAAGAGGTACCTACATAGAGATGAGACACGACTGTGGCATTGCTACTGTGTGTTTACAATCTTACAGTACAACAACAGTTTACATTCACAGGGCTACAGATTATGTTTCACATGATCAGTATTGCACAAACAACAGGCTCCACATCTTTGAACGACACACTCCACATCTCACATATGCATGATCTACCAATACAGATAACAGTAGTCTATAGATATGCCATGTTACCTGCATGCTCCATGTGTGCTTGCTGGGTGGTTCCAACCTCCATCATGGTGTATGTCTGCTGCTGTTGTTGTTGGGCAGGTGTCACCAGACTCATAAGCAGCTCCTCCACTCTGGTGAGGGGGGGGATGGATGATAATACCACCCCCTGTTGCAAGCTGTTCCATATGCACAGCAGCAGCACACTGACAGACATGTCAGAGAAGATCACTGCAGTGGTGGCGTACCTGCTCATATGTGCAGTTATGCAGGCCTACCTCATTGACCCTGTGGACAAGATCTTGTCACATTGCAGTACACTCGTGCTGGTCCTGGCTGGTTCATGAAAAGAGTGAATGGTAGTGCTGAATCATAATGCTAGTGATGATATCATATTCAGCCCTACTGTAGGTTGGGTTCCTGTTGTGGGCCATGATCCCTGGAAGACATAAATACAAAAATATGTCTGAGCAAGTCATATGGCACATTTAATATTATACAGTACAGATATTGCTGAACTGTTTTTATATATATATATATATATATATATATATATATATATATATATATATATACTTGCATACATAATACAATATGTTGTACTTGAGCACAGATTACAATAATTACTCACACACATACATCTACATGTTGGAGTACATTTTCTGTAGTGTTGTATGATTGTACTGGATGTTATGTTTGTGAATATATAAATGATATGTATATCTGAGATGGCTTAGTGGCAAATCACTTATGCTGTGATGTGAATGGTTGTGGGTTTTTTCCTAGTAAATGTTTTTTATTTTGTTACTAGCCAAAACAAAGGTCAGGGGCTACAGATGAAATAAGGCACAATTCAGCAGTTGCAAGTGGGCTTTTGGACGGTTAAGCACAGCTTATGAAAGTTTAGCAACCTATAAGCTAACCGAGAGTGAAACACTGTAACTTCCACTTATCACTGCTCACCCCACAACTGCTTGAAAATGCCTTGCTCACGCTCTATCCAATGAACCATGTTCTGCACAGCAACAAAATAAAATCACTATATAAGACTATAAAAGAGTTCCTGGCACACTGTATGCAACACGATGCACCACTTAGCCACAGCAGATATACATCAAGCTGATGTGTAAAAAAAAAATATCATCCATCACAATCAGTGTAAGGTCCAGTAAATGCATTAATATTATACCACACAACTTGTTAATGCCAAACCCGTGGCCAAAATATGTGCACAATTAGGAATATAGGTCACATACTGCTGTAGTACACTATGAATGTTGCTAGATACACAGTTATATGTATTACCACACATATGTCAAAGGACATGTTACAGACATACCCACACACGTCAGACATAATTACAGGACACAAAGGTATGACAACCCAGATAAGCTTTCAGTGTGTACTATACAGTACTGTGTGTCAGTACTTACACAACCTTAATCTTGAGAAATGTAATCTGTGATGAATACAGGGACCACACAAAACAGTAGATGCAAGCAATGTGGACATACACAATACTTTGCTGTACAGGCCCAGAACTTCAATTAGTACTACAGTACACACAGGATTTGCTTTCAAGATTGGTATCAATCAATAATCATAGATGTAGTGTTTTAGCCTCCAATGACACACCTTAGTTAAAACCAAGGGACTTAATCACACTATGCAATAGCACTTGTTCTGCCTAGCAACAGAATACACAGCTTTTGCTAGAATCAAAGCAAGGACCCAGAATACCATACAATAAACACTTGGGATAAATACATTGAAGGTGTTCACAGCCCAGGTAGTTTTAGCAGGCCTTACTGGCTTCAACATTGCAAACTGAATGAACCATCCACAGTGTTTAATCACCACATGTCATATACCAGTACTGTATGCTGTCTTGTTTGTTACACACTAAAACCTACATATAAATATGCACATACTAACCTTCACCAACATATATATCCCCCCTTCACAAACAGTTGCAATATGTCCCCTGCTCCATGCACATATACAGATGTGAATATATATATGACATATATACATGTCTCTGTATGTGTGTGGCATACACACACATGGTCCACACTGTTGTAAGTCCCTGGACCTCACCGCTGAACTGTTGGGCCTTGCTGCAACACAAACAAGTGTCACATATGAACACAGACTGACATTGGGGGGGTATATATGGCAACAGATGCTAGTTAAGCATACTAGACTGCTACAGCACTTGCCAAGTCTAAGCTACACTTTAATATGACTATACTTTAATATGACTATTATGCATGTGTTGTTCTGTCACACCCATGTTTATATAATGTCAGCGCTAATCCCCCCAACAGCCATTGGCCACACTACTGTACAGAACACAGATAACATGAATCAGATCTTTGACATTTAATGCTGAGCTACACATTTCACAGGTATGTCCCACTGCCCACAGGTACACACAGTATTGTCCATAGCAGTAGTTAAGCAGAACATCTGTGCAGAAAGAAGTACTGCTGCCACATATTAATGTTTCACATTATGTAGACTATTCTTCAATAACATCTACTACATGCCAGTAAATACATATGTGTCACATACCTTTCCTTTGTATAATTTGGTAATATTTCGTTTTCCTTTTCTCTCTCTCTCTCTCTGTCTCTCTCTCTATCAGTCTCTGCAATAGAATGATTGTGTTTGTTGACATAGATTGCAGCCTGCTTTTGTAGGAATTGCACATGAGCATGTGATGGCCTCTGCACCAATTAGTGCCCACCATTTGCTAATTGCATGCAGCCTGCTGTGTAGTAATTGAAGTAATCACTGTCATAGCAACCCAGTACTATAAATTGCTGACTCATGTAGGTGTGGCCTTTCAGCTTTCCAAGATGGAGATCATCCTTGTTTGGTGTGGACATCATTGTTTAAGACAAAATATTGGAATAGTTCTTATATCAGAAGCCAGGGGTGTAGCCAGAAATTTACATTTTGTACTCAGACCTAATGTTGCTGCTTCCATTACCCACTTGTCAGTGTAAAAATGTACTCACCCCTCAAAATGCTACCCCAAGATACATGGAAAGATGTACTTTCTTTTCAGCTGTTACAATTAACTGCCATACAAAACTAGTTATAGAGATGTATTCCTTTGCCACAAGAATTGTTTGTGAACTGCTATACCATGAATATTAATTTACACAGTTCTAAACATTTTGTGCTTTTTTAGTGTTGACATTAGCACGAGCTGCTCAGAAAAACTGGACTCATTTCAGAACAGTGAGTATGCTTACCTACATCCTTGGTAGACCCTGTACACACAGGTAAATTCTACATTTGGGTAGGGTTGCAGAACTACAGAGAGCATAAGTAGTATTGTGTGCATCTTATCTTGCTGGACTTACAGGGTTGCTGTGTACATGTTACTTTATCAAGGAATGTAGTCTGTCTGTGTAACTCCCAAATGTGGACCTATCCACATGATAGCCAGAGAATAGCCTGTTATTTTTTGTCTGTGTACCACACAGGTCTTTTCACCAATAGAGCAATGGCATTCTTACAGTTGGTTGCTACCAGTACATGGCTACATCCATTTATATTTCAGTGTTTTATTCCTACATAAGGGTATGTTTCCAAAACTCCTTCCAAAGTTATTTGCACAGTGTGTAACAGCAGAAAGGCTAATATGCCTCTGTGTTTCTGCCTTTCTGCCCTAAACAGATCTGCCAGTATTTGTCCTGCTGTGATACTGTGTGGGGTTGTAAGGTGATGGTGTAACATTATTTCCTGCTAGAATGGCTGCTTCTCTTATCACAGTCATATAATGTAATCCAACAACAACTGCTGGTCAACATCCACAGACAAGTTGTGTGGTATGGTATTCCTAATTTTCCTTTACATTCACTCATTCTGATGCATGATATAATTATTTAAGCACCAACTTAATGTATATCTACTGTGCCTTCGTTGTACTTCATGTTGTGTAGTGTGTGCAAAGTCCAGGGTTCAGGACTTACAGAGGTGTTTTATTTTGTTCCTGAGCAGAACAATGGCCCTCACATACAGAGTGACTAAGGCACTTTTAAGCAGTTGTGAGTGGGTTTGCGTGGGTTTGTGCAATGCCTCGCATTGCTTAGCCAAGCGCAAACAAGCACAAACCCACACAAACCCGCTCACTACTGCTTAATAATGCTTACTCCTGCTCACCCCTGTGCTAATTTCTTTGAAAGAAAAGAAACATGGGGAGATAGGAAAGTGGTGAAAAAGGGGCTCAAAGAGGGAAAGACAGTATGGAAAATAGCTCAGGGTGTGCAGGACAGGTGTAGGAAAGGTCCATAGCTGCCCATTTCTTCAACAGCAACAGCTGTGCATATGCAATAAATTTGGAGGTAGATATGAACTCTTCAACCCCTGAGAGAGGGGTGAGGACACCAAAGTATGTTGTAATGCCAATTAAACAACATTTCATGTGTCCAGTGGACATGTGTGCAAAATGGGCGTAATTTTTTTTTTTGGGAACAGATTGCCCTTTTTTTTTCAGGTGAGAGTGGAATGTGGGGTAGGGGAAGTAGGTATATTTGGGGAGGTAAGTTGGGGAGGTAGACAAGACAAACAAGATGCATACAGAGGCAATATATGACATGTGGTGGGTGAACACCTTTGACAGGGATGGATGTTTGGAAATCGCAAGCCCATGAGCCCCCAGATGGAAACAGTGGGACTGAGGTCCCCACCCATGGGCAGTCACCACTGCACCTTCATGGCCAGAAGGTGGCTGTACTGGGGGATGTGTAGAAGAGCAGGCTGACCCGTAAGTTGTGCCAATCGGGCCTCAAGCTGGCGTAGAGGTTCTGCAACAGAACGTTCAATCTCTATATGCACCACAGCCCGGACCATACGAAGGGTGATAGGTGCCTCTCTGCCCATGCTTCCACAGGGGGGGGGCAAGCTCCATCCCCTGCAGTGCTTCCACCTGAAGGTGGAACAGGGCCAAGGGAGGAGGAGGTTCCAGGCTGGGCACCGGATCTGCTGGTGCCAGGTGCCATGGCCAGCTGAGGTGGGACAGGTGGGTCCGCTGGGACCGGCCTTCCCATATGAACTATGTTTTGGAGAGTTTAATAAAGATATGGGTTAGTAACAGTCAACAGCATTCCCAATTAGTTATAACAGCATGCAGAAGTATTACCATTAACCCAACACACCAGATTTTCAACAGATGAAAAGCAAGCATAACACATGCATATATAGAACAATAGTGGACATTACAACAGCATGCAGGTTTAATTGATGGCAACAGGCCACCAATATTGTGGCAAATATTTATAAACCAATAGGACGTATGTCCCAACAAATGTTTTGAGATTAGACATACTGATTGAGGTGTGGAATTGCATTTTTTATGCACATACAGTAGGGTGGAAAAAGATAGCTCATTTAACTATTTATATATCCTTCTAGTTTTCCCTACATTTTTATTAACTGCAGTTATATGTCCCTTGCATGTTTTATTACACTACCCAATGTCTTTATATTGTGGAATTGGATTTTGCTAGATCATTATATGCATGAACTGTATCTTACATACAAACTGTCCAAGATGCAAATGTTACTGCAACATATTTAGAGAATTGCTCACAGACACTATTGCTAAGATGGTACACTGACAGCTCTATTTTCATATAATTATCTTGATATGTTCAGGTGAAAGTATCAGTTATATGTTAACAGCTCCCTACATTTCTGGCAGCACACTGACATTTCTGGGGAACACAATACCAAGCTACTGATGTGCCAGATTAACCTGTACAGGCTGGGCATGAACCAACAGTTGAGGGCTGTAAATCTGCATAAAAGCTACTGGCACTCCCTTCATCCACGTTACATGGGCCTACCCAAGTGTGGGTTGACACTGCTTAATACAACACTACTATTTGTAGAATGCAACAGTACAACATATCAAAGAAAATGACACAGACACACTCCAGGAATTATACATTTATTAAATGATTATTACACCTTTATTTATTGGGTTAAAACACTTTTATGTTATGTTTCATATAACAGTACATGCAGAATAATTACTAACCTGCCTCATGATGCAGCCTTTGCAGCCTATCTTCATTGGCTTGCTCACCTGCAGCTGTGAAGTAAATGCAGTGATATTGAGACGTACCTTATTTATTTATTTATTTATTTTTTATTTATTTACATTTGTTGACCGGGCTAGTCTAGCTGGATACATATCCCTTTTCAGTAGAGGCCCGAGGAGAAAAGCTCCAACATGAGTAAATTAATACATTCAAAATATTCTAAAAAAAAGACTAGTTTCACATTACAAAATAAGACATGAAATAAGACATGAAAAATAAATAAATAAATAAATAAATCGTGAATAATGTAACGTGAGCCCCCGGATGGAAACAGTGGGACTGAGGTCCCCACCCATGGGCAGTCACCACTGCACCTTCATGGCCAGAAGGTGCCCCCAGATGGAAACAGTGGGACTGAGGTCCCCACCCATGGGCAGTCACCACTGCACCTTCATGGCCAGACCTATCCATAGTATAGACAAGCATGGCAATTCTTAACTACTTAATACAATGGCTACTTACTCAGTGCTGGAGCATTAGGCATCATATGGGATTCCTGGATCCAACAGTCCAGTTCATCCCCCCTACACCACTTCAGGTCAGAATAATGGTGCCTGACCTGCTCACCAGTCCAAGGAACACCAGTGGCACTGGTGAGATCATGGGCAAGACTGTTCCAGGCCTCCGTTTTATGTTGGGTACCCTGGTACTGGCCCTGCAGGAGTCTTTGCTCATGTTTGCGGACGAGGAGCCAAACCATAATTTTGGACTCCTGGATGCCCCAGCGTTGCACTCTAAACTGAGTGCCCTCACCTACACCAGCCATGTTGACTGCAGAAGGAAGCTTACAACCAGTTATAGCAAGTATTCCCGCTTGTGGAGATTAAATATGCCTCATTTCCCGCACTTATTTGTGATTGGCCAGTTTTGAAACAGCTCAGCTGTGGGCACGCCTGCTTAGCTGATGTTGGCAATGTTTAAAATCCCTCTGATAGATATGTCTCTGTTGAAAGTGCATGTTTGTGAAATGCTATCATGGCTTAGTGGTTAAGTGCTGTGACTATAGTGCATAGTATCCTGAGTTTGAGCCCTGTCAATGCATTTTATTTTCATGCTGGGTAGAACTGACTGGTTAAGGAACAGCAAAGCGGGTGTGAGCATGTTTACCCAACTTTGCACGACTTTGCCTGACATTGCATTGGTTAGCTTATTGCGCAGCTACACGCAAATGTATTTAAATATGCTCAGTACTGGTAACATGTGGTTAGCAGTGCTTTATATTGCTTAAACTAAGGTACTCATGCTCAGAATGCATAAATATTTCACCTTCATATATATAATTCATGCACTACTAAATTTAACATTTCAATGCTTTTTACAAAACTTATACATAAAAAAAGTCAGGAAATGTTTTTGTATACAGATATCCCACAGAAAATGGAACGTGCAGTAGTGGGACTCGAAGTGGGAATGCCTCCTCTTTGTGCAAAACCTCTAACCACTACACTATCGCTATGTTGCTTAATTTGCATATATTTTTCTTTGTTATCCTCTTCTGGTGTCTAAGCTGCTGTAACTGTAGCTAAGCAATGGGCAAATCCGGGCAAACCTGTGCAACTATGAGCAGCTATATCGGAAGATAAAAAAAAAATGATTTTTATTTTTTATTCTGTTAGTTGTTGAACATATGGGGGAGTGTAGTGTTACATTGTACACATATGAGCGGACTTGCTCATTTAAATGTGAAGTTGCGGCATTCCGTCATTGCAGAGGCATTAATATTTGGACTGCTCGGTAGTCTGACATGCCCCCTAAACTTGTCCATGATCCGTGTAAGCTTTAGAGTTGAGGCAGCGTGCCCTCATTAATATGCATGGTGCGCTGCCGTCATAATCTTACACTGGCGCTTCCGTGCAAGACTAATCTAGTCTTACACGGAAGATTAGTAAATCCAGGGGAATGTTTCACAATGCACAACTTGCAGGGCAGCAGTGCAAGATCTGAGCAGCTCCGGTAAACTGAATGCACACCCAGCCAAACACAATGCTGGGATACAAGTGAAGTTAAACAATTTTAAAACAGTAAATGAAAGGAAAGGCCAGGATATGGCCTTATTCCAGCAATCACCAACTCAGATGGGTTATTGGCTGCACATTTTTGCCAAAATGGTGCAAGGGTGTCTTCTTAATGTAAGGGATGGTTTTACTGCTCAAATGATACCAAACAGATTAGCTTCAGCAAGCCTAAATTGAGCCTATACTATAAAATGCAGAAGTACTAGAAATTTTAAGTGCAGAAAATTGCAATCATAACAGCAGAAAAAACAGTTTAAATAAAGCAGCAATTCAGTAGAATACTCCAAAAAAAGTGTAGACAATAAACCTTCCTAGTGTGAAATAAGTGGTCTGGAACCCAAATGCTTAAACCAGAACTAAGATTCTTTAAGAATAACAGACACAATAAGCCTTCAACCAGTAATTCCCAGCTTAGAAGGGTGCAGGATATCCTCTCCTGCCAAAAGAGTCTACACCACAAACCTTCCTAATGTAAAATAATTAGTTTGGAGGCCAAGTGCTTAAACCATAACAATGACACTTAGAACAAAAAGCACAATAAGCATTCAACCAGCAATTCCCAGCTCAGAAGGGCAATGGCTACCATATACTCCCACAAAAGTGTAGACTACAAACCTTCTTAATGTAAGACAACTGGCCTGAAGCCCAAGTGCTTAAACCAAAAGTAATAGGCTTAGAATAACAGTTATACTTTAATGCAATACCAGACAGATGACAGTGACATGTCTACCCACATACATCATGTTATGGTTACGAGACCCTGTGTTATCTTGATTGTGGTCTGTCCAGCTGCTGCATATGTCTGGTGAGGGTCATGCAAAAGGGAGCATTATATTGTATAACTGTTCTGATGAGTTTGACTACAGTGCTGTCATACAATCCTGGGATCTCAGTGTGATGGCATGTCTTATGATGTGCACCATATGAATGTACTGGAAAACATTAAAGATAAAAGCTCAAAAGTAATGACAAACATTGCAGTTCTAACATCATAACCCTTACAAGACAATACACTAGAACGTACTGACATGATGATGCTACCCACTATACAATTTGGCAAAGCAAATAACTGATAGGTAAAATGATCAGTTCAGCAACACAAATGCAGATCTACTAGGCATTAATGTAGCTATGCATCCTGTGCATCACCCATAAAGCTTTTGTTTCCCTGAATCCAAAAGAGAGAAAACAGGAATATGGCACAGTTATCATCACTTGCACATGGAGATGGGGGGCAGGAGGCCTAGACTGACACAAAAATGTTGGTCAGTATGTGTGAGGGAGAACAGTAATCAGGCAGGCTGTGTGTGTGTGTGTCTGTAGGGGGTCCTCCATGTGAAAGTGGTGTGTGAGAGCCTGCATGAGCACAGCCAAGCTCAGTGCTAGCTCTACTTCTTAGTATGTCAGACAGGTGTGAGCCATGTATGGTAGAGGTCACTGTTCATCACTGCCACCTCTAACCACAAGAACTGGCTCTGCAAGGAGTTGCACTAGCAACTCCATGCCTAAGGTCAGATGCAGCACTTCTACCAGAACATGAGTGATGTCTGCTGGACATGCTCTCTTCACAGGAACACACAGGAGCACAACCCCATGGTTTGACACATCTGTGTGTGGACAGCACACTCACCAATGGACCAGTGGAAGTACTGCCACTATGGCAGCATGATTGGGCATGGCCATGTTGGCTATCAGCAGATGTTGTGGCTGACCTATGCCCATGAGGATGTTGTTCGCCTCCTGGCAGACATTACACCACAGATACTGCTTATTCCATGACAAACACCCATCAGTCCACAGCAGACACCCATCATTACAATGTGTCTTTCATCTGATCTAGAGAACCAGTGACACAATGTAGGTAGTCATACATGTCAACCTGTCAAACATCCACAATCCTGAGCATTTATCTGAAGTGCCTTTCTAAATGTGCCTGTGCCTCCATGATGGCCCTAAACATACATTGAGTGACATGAGAAGAGACACCTGCATTAGTTAGAGGAGGGACAGCAGGCCTCCTCCAAGCACCACTATCAACCCTCCTGCATGGCATCTCACCAATACTTTGACTATGTCCAGACTCAACAAACACTGAAGCTGCCATAGCCACCCTTTCTTGACCAATGTCCTCATCCTCCACCTGTCCTATATCTGTGAGGTCAGTGGACTGGGTAGGCCTAGGCCTACTGCTGTGTCCGGGGAAAAAGAAGGGATGGCTGGATGTTAACCTCTGTGTCAGATTCAACCTTTGTCTCCCTCCCAACTGTGCTTCAGTTTCACCACCATCATCATTAGTGTGGTGATGAGACACAGACATCCAGTGACACAGGGCCCACACTCCCACTGTCATGATCACCTGTGATAAAAATTGAGAAACACAGGCATACATTAATACCTGCACTACTATGATGCAATATACGCTAAACAACTAACAGTGTTTCCACTATTACGGACAGCACAGCAATATGCAACACAGACATGAAATGACACGTTATGATATTTCTATAAATTGATCTGCAGTACTGAAATAACTTCATTTGGTTTACCATCTGCTATAGGCATATGTTACTGGATTCCTGGCAGTCTTGAAATAAGTTAAGCAAGAGGTAAGGCCAAAATCAACACATTTAACAGTAAGACAGGGGGAAGAAATAGCCAGGGGGAAGAAATAGCCAGGGAATTGTTATTGCTAGTCTTGTATAGGCCCTAGGGCTGATAGTTTACTACCAACCTATGAACCTATATACACCACGGGGATCATGTCAGTCACCCTGCTAGACAGGGGTCCAGGAAAGTAAATAGTGTGGGAAGAAATAGCCAGGGAATTGTTATGGCTAGACTTGTATAGGCCCTAGGGTTGATAGCCTAGTACCAATCTATGAACCTATGAACCTACATATTCCTGTCTATCTGCCTGAAGTGTAAGTTTAACAAGAATGTGGCTGACAACTCCAAACTGAGCTTATCACTGTACCAATCTTCAACCCCCCCCCCAAAATAAAAGACATGTGACACAGAACTAACTTTTATTTCAGCTCTTTTACTATACAACAGTATTCAATTGGTCATATAACAAAACCTATTTGGAAGTTCTTCCTGAGATTAAGAAGGAGTGGCATCCACATAAATCGCATGTTGTGGGCCACTTTGCTGTGAGTTTTCCTGTTGTAGAAGATTTGCCATAACTTCCTTATTGGGGGTGAGAGGTGGTTCTACAGCAGGCCCACCCTGGTTACCCTTTGGTCTTGGGAAACAGCAGCTGCATGCTTCTGTGCAGAGGTTATCATGTCAATGGCCCTGTGGCACACCTGCTCATACGTTTAGCCGTGGCCACCTGTGGAATTTTTGTTTGCAATGATCTGCTGTCATAGTCTCAGCCTCTCTGGTATATTGGGATGATCCCTTCTGAGAAGAAAAGCTTCATGTTGATTGAGCATGTCAACAATTATAGTATTCTTGGCTTCACTGAAGGGAGGGTGGCTGCACCTCAATGACATTTTCAGTCCTAAAAGACAACAGAATGATAATACACATAAGTATCACATAACTACAAAGTAACTGTTACCAGATGAAACAGTAAGGGAGGCAGTCAGTAGTATCCACTGGAAAAACATAAAACATTCTACAGATGTAAAATACTAACAACAGACAGGATGGAAAACAAGGGGCCTAGCAAGACAGACATATCCTTGCATGCACCATACTAGTAACTCAACTGTGCTCCCACCAAAAGAACAGCCCATTCTATTTTGTGACATAGCAGTAACTTTTCTTTGCTCCACCCACCCACAAAAGAAGAGTCACATGAACCATGTTGCTAATAAAGCATCTTTGAAATGCTAAACATGCTTTCAAAGAACCTGTCCCTGAAACATTTGTGCATATGCATCATACATCTTTTTATTTTCATGTATCGTCAACCATTCTACCTCTGAAATGGCTTGACAACCATGGTCCTGTCATCAGTACACTTCTAACTAATGCATACAGATAACAGTGTAAAAGGTTTTGCTTTACATTATTCATTAATATATTCCAGCATATCCATTATGTAGGTAACAAAATGAGAGCATACCTGCTAGAGTTCAATACTCCTCTGTAAAGATAACTTTGGAAATATCTTATTTTTCTGAACATGTAGCAAGTATCCTCTCCATCAGTTTGGCTAGCTACACATTTGCCTTTTTATAATGGATTGCATCTGTTTAGGCTATGTTTCAGAGATGCTAATTACAGCATAAGCAGCCAAATTGCATGCTAATCAACCAATCTGGAGGAGCTATTCAACAAGTTATAAAGTAACCATGTAGACTTCATGCTGGCTTTTCCTGTGGATTTTCAAAGCAGTGGAGTACAGACACAGAAAGTCTACACAGACAGAATATTAGGAGGTGCTGTGGCTTAACTCGATTTATATGTGCTACTGGCTGCAGGAAATGCTGCTGCTGCCAATAGAACTAGGCCAAGACAGATAAGAGTTTTCAGGCCACATTTAACTTATCACAACAAACACGACATGGACATTGTAGAGCGCCACAGGTTGGACAGGGACACAGTACAGGAACCTTGTGACCTCTATTGGCCTCGACACAAAGACACAGCCTTTAACTTTCCCATGTATTGGCTGTGTACTGCTTGCATCACAGTTAGACCTGAAATAACACTGTGGCAACTGCTGCATTTACAAGGTAAGTCCTGAACATGTAGTGTATTTTATAATAATATTATGACATGTCCTTGTATTTCATCATTTGACACAGTAAGCAACTACAAGGTGGGATAGTTGTACAGAAATTAATGTAATGTGTGACAGCAGAGAGTTATTTGACTTGCATGTGACCATTAGCAAGTAGTAGGCCTCAGGCCAAAAAGATTCACGCCTTGATACTTCCACAAAGTACTGATGATCAATGCATGCCCTCAGTTTAGCACCACACATTTGTAATGGGAAATCATAACAGAGAGAAGTCAGAAAGTAATGAGACACATAGCAGTTTCTGGCTTCACCACCCTGACAAAATCAAACAGGCAGATGCAAAACAAGGAGGGTAACAAGAACAACATATCCTTGTTTTGCCATAACAATAGCTTTGCCTAGGTCCACCCTCCTTGAAAGAACATTATACACTTGAATGTGCCTTGATAGGAACCTTTTGCTCCCTACCCTCAAAGCAGCAGTCTATGGTTGTTTGTGCCATCCAACCTTCCCTTAATTTGATGGCAATAGCATATCACAGTGCTTCCAGTTAATATTCTCATACATTTTAAGGTAAATGATATAGGCTGGCTTAGACACTGCATGTCTCTGAGTACTGATTAGATAACTGATGAAGGACCAAGAAACACATAAAGGTAGGACACAGTTGTATATTTTCCAGGAATAACAGGTTGTGTGATCATTAAGTGCATTACATACAAATATATTAAATAGAAAACATTTACAAATAACAGGTCATGCTTTGATATCATTGTACATTCAGTTGCACTTGGTTGTGTGAGGAAATAAGTCAAATATTTGCTGAAAAGCTGTTGGTGAGGCAAAGATGGCTAAGTCCCCCCTCCTGTTTTCTGATGGTGCATTGCAGTGAGAGTTGGGATCCAGACCTATGTAGTTATATCTCATGTGTGCTAACATTTTCTACTGTGTATGCCATAGATTGATTTTCTGCATTTTAACTAATTCTCCATTTTTTATACCCTTTTTTTTTTTTTGTTGTTTTTTTTTGGGGGGGGGGCACTGTTTGCGGAATGTGTTGCTTATCACAAACATCTTTGGCTATGCGCATCTCATATGCATGTAGACCGGCAGTGCACAGACCAGATGAATGGGCCACCCAGGTAGCAGACAGGACCCAGACAGCCACAAACATACACTGGATGCATTCAGTTAATACTATTAGCCATCCCACAAAAAATATTTCCCAGCAGTGTGCACCATCTCGCACTGTGTTTGTGAGATGGTAAGCAATGAACAACACTTTCAAATATTGAAAAAACAGAAAGTGTGCATTGTAAGTAAGCATGATACCTGCAACTGGTAGGAAAACATCATTCTACATTGGTTTTGATCTGTGGTAGGCATGGTAGGTGTTCCTGGAGATGTTTTGAGATTCCGTGCTCAAAGATCTGGTGTCCAGGACTCCTAGTGAATGAAGATGGCTCCAAGCTTTTGCAGTAGGGCTATCATGATCCAGATTATAAGGTAGAGGCATGGAATAGTCTGTCCCAGGCTCTGACCAGTGCTACCAGTATCCCTTGTACTGGTGAACAATGCAGGAATCACGACAAAGACCTCAGGATGAGGAAGGGGATACCCGCGACCATTGGATTGAGAAATGTAGGACTTGGGGTGCCCCACAGATGTGCTGGTATCACTTACAGAGACTACTTGTAAGAGTTAGAAGCTGGATATCATCAGGGTTGGTATGTTTAATGGTATTCTGTTCTGTTTTTTTCCACAACAGTCACAGACTGAGAACTGCTCAAACCCATCCCACTAGATTGGCACAGATGCTAGAAGCATGTGGTATGTATGCATCAGAACAGTACTGTTATTTTAGCATTAAAAGTAAAGACACTTTTATTAATTTATTATACTGTTGTATCAAATTGGGCATTCATTTCTCAACTGTAATAGGCAAGCATGCATGCATTAGTCTGGAGGCCAAAACAACAGTTCACTATTACCGAGTAGTCATAGGTTGTGTCTTCAAAATCCACACTTCCAAATTATACAATGCCCCCCTTCCCATTAATATTCCAAAACGTGCACACTGATTGGCCAGCATGCCCATTGTAAATCTTACAATATGCCAATAGAAAAAGGTCCGGTCGCCTGGACTTTTTTCTGTTGGTATAAAGTGCTCAAAACATTTGTTTTAACAAATAAAAAAATGAAAAAAACAGAGCAATGAAGACTTTCTTTTCTCCGTTGCTTCCATTTCAAAGCATTGATGTACTGGCTATGCATAGGACGCAAATCCCATATGCATGCTCAGTACATCAAAACAATGAAGCAGTGTACCACAACCAGCAGAACAGTAATGCTCCATTATACAAAGACATTATTTAAGAAAAGTAAGTATCTTTTTTCTTAAATAATGTCATTATATAATAGCAATAACCGACTCTGTGGTTGTGGTATATTGAAATTTACCCATGGTTGGCTTTATTTAATCACTCGGGCTTCGCCCTCATGAATAAACCACACCAGCTATGGGTAAACCTTGAATATACCACACCACATCATCGGTTATTACTTAAATATACTATACTATTATGTTTTCATGGAAATTGCCATGTAACGTCAGAGCTCTAAAGAAGTGTCACAACTGGCCTACTGTAAACTGTAATCAGTATAATTGGAACATGCATATGTTCAATATATGCCCACATCAAGGATTGCTTCCTGCAGTCTGTAGTCTGTTGTGCATCTATTAAGAGCTTTAACAGTAAACAAAGTATTTGTTAGGACTCGGTAGGCTTAAAAACAAAGGTAACAGAATAGAGTCAAATAATTGTATCAGTACTTTGTATGTCACATATGAAGTTACTAATGTTCTCCCTTTTTTTTTCCTCTCACCCCAACCCTGTTCTCTCCTTTTGTTTCAATTTATTTTTTTTGCCCACAGCACAGCTGGGTAGGCGTGTCCCATGGGATCTTTCTGCCCCCCTCCACTGGCTGCAGCACCACTGCCCAACACATCTGCTGTGTGACCTAGTAGCACCCCTTCTGTTGCCCCTGCACTACTTGGCCCCACAGGCAGTTCTGCCCCACAGGATAGGCCAGTGGTTCCCACCAGAAGCAGTGGCAGAGGTGGTGAGTTTATCACCCATGATGAACTGCCAGGGTTGGTGCGTACGACTGTGCACCACACAGACAGTGCATGCCTATGCCGTATGAAATCACTGCTCTCCGTCATTGTATTAAATGACACAAGGCGATACAGACATCAGACATTGCAGCCAGTGGTGCAGTGAAGTGCCAGTGATGACAGTCC
Organism: Protopterus annectens; assembly: GCF_019279795.1. Classification (NCBI taxonomy): domain Eukaryota; kingdom Metazoa; phylum Chordata; order Ceratodontiformes; family Protopteridae; genus Protopterus; species Protopterus annectens. The sequence continues at coordinate 108,835,518 of NC_056729.1, forward strand.
AGGGAGTGATGACTCAATTGTCACCTGCCACCCAACTTGATCTCCATGGGTTCACGATGTCCCCACCCTCACCCCAACCATGGTGTTCACCCACCTCTTGTGTCCTTCACCATCCCTGTCTTTTGTCTTATTTGTCTTGTCTGTCTGCAATTGCTTCCTCACCTGCCCAACTTACCTCACCCAGACATTCCTACAGCCCTTCCCCAACATTCTCTCTCTCACTCTCTCTCTCTCAAAAAATAAATTGTCCCATACATAGCTTTTCAGATTACACGTCTTCATGACATACATGCTTCAGTCCAATTCTCTATACAACATATTGTGTTGTTGTCACCCCTCTCCATAGAGGTGACAGTCCAAATTCAGCTACATTTTTGAATTTATGTTCATGTTTTATTTTTGAAGAAATGAAATCCATGTCCCATGCACATTGAGGTAGTTGAGAGTGAGAATCTAGTCCTCACCAAGCGGATGGTCATCACTGTCACCTCACTGTGCCACTGGCTATAGTGCTTGATGTCTGTGTCTCCTATGAGTGCTCTACATGAGGGTGGAGAGTAGGCTCTCCATCCAGTTTAGGCATGCATCCAAAGAGTGGCGCACAATCCTATGTACCATCCCTAGCAGTTCCTGTTGGGTGATAAACTTACCACCTCAGCCACTGCTCCCAGAGGGAGCCACAGGCCTATCTTCTAGGGCAGAACTACCTGAGGGGCCGGGTAATGCAGGGGTGGCAGAGGGGGTTCTACCAGGTTGTGCACCAGATGTGCTGGGCAGTGGTGTTGTAGCCAGTGGAGTTGGGGCAGGGGGATTCCATGGGACAGGCCTAGCCAACTGTGCTGTTGGAAAAACAAAAAATAAAATATTTAAAAAAAGAGAGAGAGAGAGAAAAAGGTTGGGTTGAGAGAAAACAAAGGGGGAACATTAGTAACTTCGTATGAAACATACAAAGTATTGATACAATTATTTGACTCTATTCTGTTACCTTTACTTTTAACACTACAAACACCTAATAAGTTTCTTCCTTTCCCAGTTCACAACAGAGGCATACGATAGTACAGATTAGAGCCACCAATCCTTGATGTGTGCATATATTGCACATATGCGTGTTCCGATTATACTGATTACAGTTTACAGAAGGCCATTTGTGCCACTGGTATAGAGGTATGAAGTTACATTCTAATAATGATGAACATTTAATAGTATTATACATTTGGGAAGGGTGGTCGTGGTGGTGCAGCAGTTAGCATTGCCACCTCACAGCAAGAGGTTCTCCAGTTCAATCCTCGGCTGGGGTGCCTTCTGTGCAGAGTCTGCATGTCCTCCCTGTGGTCGTGTGAGTTTCCTCCAGGTGGTCCGGTTTCCTCCCACATCCCAAAGACATGCTGTAGGTGGATTGGACACTCTAAATTGGCCCTAGGTGTGACTGTGTGCATGTGTGTGCCTTCTGTGGAAGTTTGGGTGCCAGGCTGGCAACTTGACACCGTAAAACTCCACTGCCAATCATGCATGGACAGGTGATCTGCTGCGGTGACCCCTAACTGGGAAAAGCCAAAAGAAGAAGAAGAAGATTATATATTTTGGAAGAGTGTTTTTTGAACACACAACTGATGACTACTCTCAAATACTGTACTGTTATTTTGTCCTATAGACTACCGTATGCTCCTTAACTCAGAGACCAACAAAACTTTTGGACTCCTGTACACCCCACCTCTGTGCCTAAAAATGCACACCCTCACCAGCAACTCCTGATATGCCTGCCATAGCTCAATCTCAATGTATATTGAGTATTTCCCACCAATTGCATTTTATATGCTGATGTTTTCCCACCTATTTCATGTCTTGTACTTACTGAAAGTGTGCACATTTTGATTTTGCAATATTTGAAAATGTTGTGCATCGCTTACCATCATGCAAACATGGTAGGTGAGGGTGCACACTGCTGGACACCATGTTTGAGTGATGTTAAGTGATGCATAACAGTGGCAAGCACTACAACTTCAAGATTATTTGATATACAGGCACTTGTGTAAATGTGCTAGTCAAATGTACAATGTCTATGGTTCTCCTACACTTACAGATATTACCATAAGAAGGTTGGGAAAACAGTTGTGTATGTTGCACTTCTTTGCTATAGTCTACATTCTCACAACAGTAAAATAACATTTTCACACCCTGTAATAGAATCCCGGAGCATCTGCACTCCACACCTACACTTAACACCTGCTGCCACAGGATTAGTGAGATGACATCCCCTATCTTAGTAGTTATTGTAAGGTTCTTGCTGTTAATCATAGTGCAATGCGACTTTCCATGTTTGCATGATGCACAATATTATTAATTGAATGTATCTGGTTTATGTTTGTGGTTGTCTGGGTCCTGTCTAAAGCCTGGGTGTTCCATTCATCCAGTCTGTGTGCTGCTGCACTTCATGCAGAACAGGTGAGCATAGCTAAACATGTTTATGCTGAGCGGCATATCGAGCAAACGCTAGCCTAAAAAAAAAAGAAAACAAATAACAAATGAGAGATTGCCAGATTTTTGTAGAATGTCCAGATGTTTGCGTTATATTTTTGGTCTCGTCCTTGTAAAATGTGTGGTTTACTGGGAAATCACTGAAGATTGAAGTCTACACATAGCGACATACATTTCAGTTTCGTACTTCATACCCTTCAGAACTTGCATGCTAACACAAATCCTATTATTCTACCTACTTTCTATGGTTATCAGAGCAATATAGTATATCTGTCCCTATTTTTAGCCCATTGTCCCCCATTAGTTTAGTCTTTGTCCAGATTTCTTGCACTGAAAGGTTGGGTGGTACTATTTGCATTTTCAGTGTACAGGTTTCGTGACTAGCAATACTGGTGCAAGCCACGAAACCTTGCTTGAAAATGTCATGCTACATTAATATTCATGGTGCAATGCAGTGCAATTAGCAGTGTCACATACATGGAAATCCTCCGTGTAGGCTCTGTGCAGAACTTACACAGAGTTTATTGGCTCCAGAAGAGTATCTATCTGTAATGCAAAATACTTTTAAGCATTTTACCTTCCAAATGGTAAACAGATAAAGTTCAAATACTGCCTTTACATGTGACAAATGCACTTTGTTACAAAGGACATTAGCGAGCTTTTGATCACTTAAATTTACAGATTATAATGTTTAAAGTGAGAGAAAGCCAACTGAATGTCAGAATGGGCAATCAGAATGCAGCAGAAATATATGTATGTATGTCTCTATGTGGTATAATTTTGGCCACTGAGAAAAATAATAGGAGGATGAAGTGAGACAGGGCATGTAGATAAAATAATTTTTGCTGGGTTGGCTGTTATAATACACATACAAACCCATAAGCTTACATAGGAAAGGACAAAATGTATATTGTTCATACCCTGTTATGTTAATCGGACAGAGAGAGCAAAATAGGAGCATGTATACTGGGACATGACAAGTCAGAAACATATTTTGCTCCCACTGCATTTTATTAAGATTGAAGGTTAAGACAGGATATATTTGGATATAAAAAGCACTATAAGTTATATCTACAGTGCATTGGAAATCAGTGTATACTATTAAATGCCATTAAAAACTTTTTATTAGTTTTATATGATAGTTTGTTACACATGCAGCAGGACCATTATAAACCAGGATGAAAAAGATATTCTGCACCAGCAATGAAAGTACTTGTATTACTGTACAACAAGACAAAACCATTGTTAGTGGACTTTTTTCATGGATTCTTTCTGCAGCATATGATATGGTTGACTTCAACTCTACAGCCTGGGTGCTTCTTGCAGTTGTTTACTTTAAACATAAACTCCATTCAAACTGAGTTTCAGCAAAAAGCTATCATGTCAAGAATAGCAAGATGCATGATACATGCATGTTTTTTTAGCTTCAAAGAAAATGAAATTGATATTCCATAGCTAAGAAGTCAGGTTGTACTTAGTGTGGAAAGGAGGTTATACTTTCATTCTTAGTGTTGATTACAGGGCCTTCTCTAAAGTATATCAGTCACTCAGACGTGCTGCTGGAAGGGCATTAATAACAGATTACTAAAAAGGAGGCCGGAATGAAATATAACAATAACTAATCCAGTATAGTGAAAGATGATTTTTTTCTGTCTCACATTAGGTCGCCCTGGGGGGATAGCAGTTATGTAAAGAGAAAAAATGTGAATATCTGCAAACTACAGCAAATTAAAAAATGCAGATGCGAGCATTTTTTCAGTGAATCTAAATAAATTTATATGTTTAATTTGCAATCTACAGTGCATCTAAGAGAGAAAAAATATCTGCAGTTTCTCTGTCTTGCTGTGCTTTATCTTAACCAAAGGCTTAATAATAATAAGAGTGGGAGTTAGCAATCTTGGGAACATAGCAGGTCACCAAAGGTAGTTTCAACAAACATAAAATGATCAAAGCAAATTTGCTAAAACTATATTTGGCAATAGTTGAATTTGCCTTTATCTCCACTATTGTGCAACCCTGAAGTTGATATAAATATAAGTTGGGGGACACACATGGGGGTGTAAGGGGGCTTACCCTTGCCAAAAAAAAAAAAATCCCCAGGATGTTAACTGAAGGCAATTTCAGTGAACATTTTGCAATGTTTTTACATTTGCCTAAACTGCCTTTGGCAAGTCGACATGAATCCACAGTAATTACTTAATCCGAGATGTAAGGATACCAAGCAGTGTAGCCAGCAAAGGTTATTTCAATGCACAGTGAGCATATGTCAAATGTTTTGGAATATGTACATCTTCTTTAATTCAAATTTGAAAATGGTCAGATAATAAGGAGAGTGCATATAAATATAACTATTGAATAATCTCAGGCAAACCTATATTTAGAGATGAGAACTACAAAACTCAGAAATACTCAGTAAAGGCTAGAGTTCTGTTTATGGAAACCCAAAGTGTGAAAATGAATGCATTGTAGCATGAGTTGTGATTTGTCTCACTGTGTTATAATCTTCTATGTGGTTAAAGTTTTACTATACAGTGTAGTATACGTTTTGTCATTTTGTTCTGCAGTGGTGGTGCTGCAGTAGCGTTGTCGCCTCACAGTTAGACGTTGCCCATTCGTTTCTCAGTTAGAGCATCTTCTGTGTGTCGACATGCGTGAATGGGCATTCCTTCATTGAAGGTTGTGCGTTAGGCATGGCAAGCCAGCATGTAAAAATGCACTGACAATCATTAGCGGACCAGAGTTCTGCTGTGGCGACCCCTAACCGGGAAAAGCCGAAAGACACAAACAAAGTATAAAGGTACCTCTTGTTCTTACAAATCTACCCATTTAAACATCAGCACAACAGACTCAACATAAACGTAGATGGTGTTTGGTATAGCCTTCATAACACTTTTGTGCCCAGCCACCGAAAGAAATATCTTGAAATATTAAACCATTATGAATGAGATATATGCACTTTAGTAAATATCCTTAGCTTGGTAGTTGCCTGTATGCCAACTTTAGGATAAAAATTATTGGTATTTCACATATCACTATCTATTATTAAACTCCTGTGAAGATGTGATAATAGTCAGCAGTGTATATGTCACCTGGCACATTACAAGTGGATTTAACCTGGAAACTACTTGGTGACAGCAACATTATTATTTCACATGTGATGGACTTCCCTTAAGAAGTGAGAGATATTGCAAGAAAACAGCATAATTCTTAGATGAAGAAACTGAAATTAATAAAATGTAGATGTGAGCATTTTTTTAGTGACTCTAAATAAATGTGTATGTTTAATTTGCAATCTACAGTGCATCTAACAGAGAAAAAAATGTCTCTGTCTTGCTGTGCTTTCCCTTATCCAAAGGCTTAATAATAAGAGTAGAGGCTGGGGGTTTGCAATCTCGGGAACATAACAGGTCACCGAAAGTAGTTTCAGCAAACATAAAATGATCAAAGTAAATTTGCCAAAACTATATTTGGCAATAGAGGAATTTGCCTTTATCTCCACTATTGTGCAACCCTGAAGTTGATATATATATAAGTTGGGGTGGGCACACATGGTGGTGTAAGGGGGCTTAACCCTGCCAAAAAAAAAAAAAAAATATATATATATATATATATATATATATATATAGTATTACTGATACTTTCATAATATCAGGATTTTAAAATGGTTTAAAAACAATGTTTTTTTTTGTCATAACCTGAAAGTTGTTTTCTTTTCTTTTCTGCTAAATTGGTTCTCATATCAATACAAAAACACTACACACTACACAGGACTTCCAAATGGGCATTAATGCATGTGACCTCACTTAGGTGAAGCTCAGTAATGTAACTCCTTCTCCCCTACTGTGCAGTCATCAACTTTCATGCTTTCTTACTTTTAAAGCAATCTGGTAGCTTCTGATTTTTGTATCTTTCTAGGGCATACACAATGAAAAGGCAAGAAGATATCTGAGGAACAACTTCCAGAGTAGGCAGTAGAAGGAACACCAGTACAAGCCAGCAAAAATATTTATTGAAAATGAGTTAAGAGCTTTTGTTCATAGTAGTTTCCAAACTTCTTCAGTACTAATGCATAACAACAAATACCATACTTAAATAATAAAATCCAAAATCATGTGACTAAACAAAACCAATTAATATGCAAAAGAGAGTATGATTTTATGTACAATGAGATACCTGCCACTGCCAGTATATTTGGCATACCTAAGATTGATAAAAGCTTGCCCCATCCCCCTCTTCATCCCACAGTGGACTCTACATGTTCTAAAACATATTTTATAGCCAAGTTATTGGATCAATATTTAAAGAAGAAAGGTTTGGATAATATTGGACATATATGTAAGGAATCTTGGCATTTTTGTGTTTGTTGAAAAATACGGTTTACCAGTCTGATGCCCTTTTATTTACTATGGATGTCCGTAGTTTATTCTCTGTGATACCCCATGTTGTTGGCATTGAATGGTTTGAGGAACTGTTATACAAATATACAGAGTATGGAAATGACAATGTTAATGCTGTGATAACATTAATGGACACGTTCTGAAGTACAGCTTTTTGTTTTTTGAGGGCCAATATTTTAGACAAGCCACTGGGGTGGCCATGGGGGCAGCGTGTGCCCCCATGTTTGCGAATTATGTGATGGCTACATAAAGCATAGTGAATACAGGCATTGCTGGTCACTGTATACTTGCTTTTTGGACAATATTTTTCTGGTGTGGATTGATTCTGTTGATATGTTGGAAGAATTTTTTTACATACATCAATAATACAGTGGAATTTTTAAGTTTTCAGTTGCATTTCATATAAACAGTATTATGTTTTTGGATGTTGAAATAAGTAAGTATTTTGTTAACCATAAATTAATTTCTAATATTTACCAAAAACATACTTTTTCAAATTCTTATCTTCATTTTACAAGTTGGCATCCAGAGCATCAAAAGAAAGTCAGTCATAAAAGGTCAATTTGTATGCCTTGCTAGGATGATTTCAGAGTCAGAAACATTTTTTAGAGAATGCAAATGTTTAATGAGTATGTTCCTAAAGAGAGGCTATCCCATTGAATTTTTAAACAATATTAAAATGAAGTTTTTGCTAACAGAAAAATGGGTATTTTTATACCAATTCTCTCAAATACTACTGTTGTAAACACATATTTAATACAACATATTACAGGATCCAGCTTTGACAATGGTAATAACGTATTTATTTCTACCTACACTCCTGATAGTAAAGCTATTGCAGGTTGTGTTTCTAAGAACTAGAATTTATTTTTAATGGATCTGGATCTTATGAAAAAGATTGGTGATAAGCCATGCATATTTTATAGAAAGGACAACATGTTTAAAACTTATCCTGAGTCCAATAAAAAATCTGATGTTAAAAAGAAAAATGGGACCTTTAAATGTGGGTCTTGTTCCCAATGCTTGTATGTAATGTCATTATAGGAACTATGTATAGAATTTATAGCCATTATGCCTGTGGCTCCAAAAATGTGGTATATTTTGCTCAGTGCTTATCTTGTTCTGCGTATTATAGAGCCAAAACTTCCAGAAGATTTAAAGACCGCATATATGAGCATATATCTGAGATTAAGAATAAGTAAAATGCAAATGCTTTATATAAACACACTGCTGAATTTGAATCGCACAAATTTGTTTTTAATGCTATTGAACAAGTGAATATATATTTGAAAGGCAAAATAATAGATGAACATTTGGAAGCCTGTTAACTGCAACTTTAACCCCCCCCCCGCACACTACTAACCTCATTCCCAAAAATATTTCCTTTTACTCTATCAACATCCACTGCATCCTTAATAAGATAACTGAATTTCACTCATAGATAGCCCAATACACCCCTAGCATAGTTATTCTTTCTAAAATGTTGGTCAAACCACACAATGCTGAAAATGAACTTCTCCCCTCAGGATACAACATCATACACTTTGGTAGAACACCTAACCCTAACCCCCCATCCAGCCCTCCTTTCACCCAGTAGAGCTCATTTTTGCTAATTACAAACCCAACAACTATAAAACCCTAATTATAGTCACCATCTACATACCCCCTGGAGAGAACATACTCTTACTTGAAGAAATTATTAACTGGATGTCTGACAACATATCTAAGGAGACCATAACATTAGGTGATGCTAACATTAGTTGGCTTACCCTGTGGTCTAATTCCCCTACCAACAACATAAAGCTATATGGCTACTCCCAACATATCTCTTCTGCCACTATTCACCATAAATATACTAATACTAGTTCTGTCATCGACTGGATTCTTGTCTCTAATCCTAACATTTATCACCACTCTGAAACACTTCCTGACTCTATCATTGACCATTGCCCAATACGCATCCTATGATTCTCCTCCCACCTCTCCAGACACCACAAATTTAAAGAATGCGGAAAAGTACCTTCAACAATGAGACATTCAATAATTCTCTCTCAGCTATAGACTGGTCCTTTTTTCTCTTTTTTACCTCTTGATGAAGCTGCTTCACAATTCACCTCCATCTTTCTTAATACACTCAACTCCTTTGCCCCTCCCAGAACTGTCAGAGTCAAATCTCAATGTTCTCCCTGGCTCGCCAACTCAACTCAGTCTCTTATCCACAAAAGAGATTCTGCCTGGAAACTCTGGTCCAAGACAAAATCTCCCATAAACTGTCAAAAATGTAGGCAACTATGGAATCTTACCAAAAAGCACATTAACACTGATAAAAGATACTTCTACCACAACTTCCAAATTATAAAATCTAGAAACCCTAAAAAATTTTGGAACACTATCAACCAAATTCTCCACCCAGGAAATCCCTCAACACCCATCCCCTGCCCCAATAACACACCCCAAGAAAATGCTTCCATCTTCAATTCATACTTCGACACCATAACTCAACTCATGCAGACTTCCAACCCAACCAATCCCTCACCTCCCATATCTCGCCAACTACAAATGTCCCCTTCTCACTTAGACCAGTTCCTAGAAGCTACATCAAAAATCTTCTCCTCAAACTTAAATCATGCTCCCCATCAGCTGATAATTTGCCATCTCTCTGTCTCTCTTCATAAAGGCTACTGACACAACAATAGCATACCCTGTCTCCATCCTTATAAATCACTCTGTCACAGAATACACTGTCCCTTCTCTCTGGAAAAAATTCTATCCCATACTTATCCACAAAGGTGGAAATGCACATAACTCTCTGATTTTTGAACTATTGCCATACTTTTTCACCTCTCCAAAATGCTCGAACACTGTATTCATAAACAAATCTTGATCCATCTCACTCAAGAAAACCTGATTACCCTTACCCAGCATGGCTTCCATCCACACTGCAGCACCACTACTGCTCTTATATCTTTTACTAACACCATTTCTCTAGCAGGAGATAATAAACTAGTGTCCTGTCTCTTCCTTGATCTCTCCAAAGCCTTTGAAACTGTCTCCCACCCTATCATCATCTCTAAACTATTCCAACTCAACCTTTCCACAGCAACTATCTCCTGTTTTAACAGCTACTTTACTGACAGGCAGCAATCAGTCAAATGGTTCTCTTCTCTTTCTCCCTTCTCCCTATCAAAATGGGTGTCCCACAAGGCTCTATTCTCAGACCCCTTCTTTTTAACATCTTCACTAACAAACTACACAAATCCTCTCCCCAGTCATCCCTCATACAGTACACAGATGACTCCACAATCATTTGCATCACAGCCCTACTGATCTGCTCATCTTTACACAAAAATCTTTCAGCCCCTCTGAAACTTGGCTTACTAACAACCAACTAATACTTAACCCCAAAAAGACAAAACTCCTACTCTTCTTTTCAGAATCCCTCTACCACCTCAAATCCTCATTTACCATCACTTCACTTAACAATACTTATTGCTGCTGAAATCCACACAAAGCTCCTTGGAGTAATCATAGATGACCAACTCAAATTTGACCTCCATGTTTTTCACTGTATCAAGAAAATGCACCAAAAGCTTGGCCTACTTTATAGAAACATTTCCTCACCCCTGACTCCAGAATCTCACTAGCCCATGTTTACCTTCTCCCTAATCTTTCTACAGCTCACAAATCCTAACAAATGTACAGTCTTCTCTACTTTCCAAACTCGAAACCACCTATAACAAAGTTGCTAGATTTGCTGCTAATCTGCCTTCTAAATCACACCACTGTCATGACCTCAGGTCACTCAGATGGCTAGAGTTTTCTAAACAACTCTTATTTACTCAACTCCTCATCATCCACTCTATCCTCAATAAACCCTTGTCATGCACTAGTATCTCCTCACTTGTATCCCTCTATAGCCCCCTTCGAGCCCTCAAAAGCTCTGACCTATGTTGTTCACAAATTCACAAACCTGCCCTAGCTTGTAAATGTTTCATCTCTCAAGCCCATGCTTACACTTATCAAGGGTATCAGAACTTGTCAGAGATTTGGAATGCATGACTCGGCTTAAAAAAAGTCCCTTGTGGTCGTTAGCCTAGTAAACACCTGTGAACCTATGAACCTATAAAAAAATCATTTGGATAGATCCTTTACAGTTATTCTCGCATTATTCAATGGAACAAGCTTCCCATGACCCTCAGAAATGTAACCCATGTTCATGAATTCAAGAAATCGCTCAAACAACATCTAAACAGCATCTGGACATGTCACTGTAACCACCCCACCTGAATCCAGTCCGTACTCCATTACTGCTTATTTTCTTTTTTCCCCTTCCTTCCACATCTCAATTTCCTCCCTTTACTCTAAGTTTTCTCATTCTCCTAACCTCTTTACTGAACTACTTAACTAGACAGTTTCTTGACGCTCTCCAGGCTTCTTCACTTCTCATTTATGGATTCCTGCTACCTTCTGTCTTATCTTGTAACCTACACCTAATTTCTATACCTCCTTACTACTACAATTAGAAGTAGCTTGAAATAGTATAGTTATTCTCTGCCAATAGTCCTAATATGTGTTTACTGTGTTTTGCAAGTATCTGGTCTTCTTACGTATTACAATGTACAAAAGTCTATTTTTGACTTATACTGTTAATTGATATTTTGCTAAACTTACTGCATTATACATTACTTTATCATGTAGTTATATTTTACATTTGTACTGTGGCACTTTTCTCCCAGGGCCTCTGCTGAAAAAAGGCTATAGCCCAGTCAGACTATCTCGGTCAACAAATGTGAAATAAATTAATAAATAAAGAAGTGGCAGCTTAAGTTAAATGCTGTGAATTGGTCTGGGTTGAATGATGCTTGTTCTTTAAATCATGTTTTAAAGCTGACGTATTTTAACATCATTTAATTAATCATGTCAATTGTAAGTTGATTTTCAACAGATTTATTTGTGAATCTCATTGGTTTTGTTTAGTCACATGATTTTGCATTTTATTATTTAAGTATGGTGTTTGTTGTTATGTATTAGTTCTGAAGAAGGTTTGAAACTAGTAAGAATAAAAGCGCGTAACTGATTTTCAATAAATATTTTTGCTGGCTTGTAATGGTATTCCCTCTACTGCCTACACTGGAAGTTGTTCCTGGTTTATCTGTGGTCTAGTTCCAAGAAGATATCTTGGTTGAAATGCAGCCAGCATTGCTTCACTGTTCACCATCCACAGAGTCAGAAAAACTGGCAACCAAAAACTGCATAATATTTAACAAACTTTCATTCTGCTATGTGAATGCTCAGTGCATTATGAAAAGGTGAAATATTTTTCTGAGAAGGACAATCCATCAAAAGCACTACTAATGAAACAAACACATTGAACTAACTAAAGTGATTGGAGGAAGGCCACTGTCATTAAATAACACAAAAAAACAGAACTAAAATCATTTTTGCAGCAAGGTGACCTTCTGCATCTCTTTATGTGGGGTGCTTTGCTGCTCCACACCCCCTTACTTAAATATATTAACACTATGGTCACACAGCTGTTGAGAAGGCAAATGTTACTTATAACAAACATTGGACTGACTCTGTTTTGCAGCATTGTGTGGGAATAACACAGTAAAACTGAACTTATAACCACAGTTCAAACAAGCCCAAAGCAGTAACAGTTCTAGCTTCCTGTGAGACCATTAAACTTCACCCACAAATGATGAGACACATATTCTGAAATTGGTGTCTCTAATAAAACTACAAAACAGGAATAAATGCTGAAACTGTAATTTGCTGGATCTGGTCTGATGTAACAAGTTTCACTAGAAATTATTGCACTGATACAGCATGTTCTTGTGAGAATGCACTGCTCACTGAACCCGAGTTTCTAAATGAGGTTTCAGCTTTGAATAGTGTACTGTATTCTCTCAGCATGGACCTACTTGAAACCAAAATGTATGTCACAGAAATGAAGTAGGGAGTATTAGATGTAGTGACGTGTCACTGAAATAAAAAAATGTAGATGTGTTAGATTCCACTGACTCTGCTTTGCCAGCTGTTATTAAAAACTGGACCTCAAAGGTGTCCTGGAAACAGATCCTTCTGGAATAACCTTCTCATTTTTGGTTTACTAGAGGGTAAGAAAATAGTATTCAAATAATGTTTGTCCAGAAGCTACAAAAAAAAACTGGTGGAACTACTGAATCATGCTTCATCTTGCATAATAAAATATGTATGCAAGTCCTTGCTGTAAAACTCTACCATGTTAGCTTTGTCTTACTCCATGGTGATGCACTTACTTAACTACTTAGACAAGCAAGGCATCCTGAGGCTTCCCTATTATGTTGTCAAACTTTTAAAAGTTCGAACTCTATATGGTCGAACCTATATGTTCGAACTTTTAAAAGTTCGAACATGTTAACGGAGATCTCCGTTCAGTGCGGAAAGGGAAGATTTCCCTTTACTGCTCTGTAGTGCTGTCTCAGAGTTGGTATATTTAAAGACCGGGGTGTGTGTGGGGGGTGCAGGTGGGCTTGCCCCCCTACTTACAACCGTTAGGTAGGTTTTTTTCTATTTTTTATTTTTTTTGTCGTTTTCGAAATTTTAAAAGTTCGAACATATGGGTTTGACCAGATAGTGTTCAAACTTTTAAAGTTTTGATAATGTAATATGAACCCCATCCTGAACCAAGTATACTGATCATTATGTCCTGTAGAGCATAAGTAAGCTGTTATCTGCAGCAAACCTCTTTTTTTGTAATCTGCACTATACTGATGCAATACAATACTATGGTAATTTAAAGAAAATAATGCCTTACAGTGCTGTCACATGACTACATTTTAAAGGTGTTGCTGTTTGTTGATTGTGCTCCTCCTCATTATGAAACTCAGTTCTGTTGTGTTCTTCCCAGAGAGGTGACAGCTATTTAAATGCTGATCACCATTTTAAGTGTTATCTGTCTGAATAAGTGAATGATGTCACCGCTGACTATTTTTAATGGTGTCACGCAGTATCTGATGAGCAGACTGTGTTTCTCTGAAAGCCTATTGTTGAAGGAAAACAGACAGGTAACTAGATGGCACTTTTTATATAATTGCCATGCGTTGCAGAAGACAATTTTTGTCTGTGGTTCAATCTGACTTTTTTTGAACTATAAAATATTGCCTTATTTATAACCAGATGTAGAATTACAAATAATATATTTCTCATCTTATGGGCTATTCCCTTTCTCTAAGAAGTCACAATCTGAGAGAGGGTAGATATAAGTAGTGGGTTCTGACATTTGTGAAGAACAAGGACACTTCCCCACTGCAAAAGTATTTTCTTCATATCTGGACTTTATTTTTAGGTGAACAGTGTTTTTTGTAGTTCTGCTTTCATTTGTAAATGCAACAGTATTTTAGGATCCAGAGATCTACTTGCAGGTTAGCTTCATCTCTTTAAAAAAGAAATACACCTAGGGAAACTTGCCATTATATATATTCACATTGTAATATTTCTTTCTCAAGACTCAAAGGAGAACATACAGAATGAGACTGCCCTCGCCATATACAGCAACCATAGATGTTGACAATTGTTAACTGTTTTTGCTTAGGATTCCATCAAACCCAGGAAACGTTTACAGAAATACTCACAATTCCTAGGGTTGTTCATTACACTGCAACCCTTTGCATAGGAACATGTCTTTTACAAGTAAATACATCCACAGCTATGTTGTTTAACACAAACCCATGTTAGCTGTACAATAATACCTTAATTTAAAGATGACTGTACTTTACTGTGAAGTTTATGGTGCCCTTGTCAAACAAAAGAATGTTGACGCTCACTGTAAAAATCACAGACTTAGTACAATTCTTATCAAAATTATATTTATTTACAGAAACAGAATTTGGATGCATATGAAAATAATTTTATTAATTTCCTGCTTATGCATGACGTGAAATTTAAAGCTTTCATTTGAAATTGCAGGTGCCAATATCTGGCAAATACAGATTTCAGTGTGACCCTAGACGCGTGTATTGTGAGAAAAACAGCTATATTTTATGATATGAGTTGGCACCTTGGGATTAAAGCAATGGTTTGAATGCCTTTCAGTATATTTCTGCATTTCCCAGAAATGAACAGTTTCACCACGCATCTATATTAACATGTTCATATACTTATGTTATGAATCATGAAGTATGAAAGTGGCAATAAGATTTTTCATCTAACTCCAGGTATATGAACTCTGAAAAGACTAGAAAAGTAACATTTAAAATAAATCAGAATCTCAACTATGTAAGCAGTCAGGGACCAAATATGAGCTCAATGTTTAAAGAAGCTAAGAGAACCATCACTGTATTTATAAGTTACTGCTGAGATATACTAACATCTATATAATAAATATTTTATTTGTAGTAAATTAAATTTCTGATTACTGAGCCCACATCTCCAGAAGACAATATATAAACCTTGCAGAATGTTTTCAAAATGAAGGTTTTAAAGTAAAATTAAACTTCAGAAGTCATCAATACAGCTGTAAAGGTACCGCATGCACTATAGAGGAGGTATAGTCCCAAAATATCAGTGCTAGAAATTTAGAGGTAAACAATTAAATGAATAGACAGTACATTATTTCATTGTTAACGTATAATCTGCTTATCTACATTTGTTTACTGACAGTATTTCAGTATAATTATTTATTAACCACACCATTTCAAATATTTTATGTGTAGTTTCATGGTTTTATTTATAACCATGTTTCTGATGACACTTTGAAATAATATGGAAAAGGTGTTCTGTTTCCCTTTTATTCTTGATTAAACACATTTCTACCATGGGAACGGAAGTGTATGAAAGAAAAATAGAAATCAGCAAGTGCATTTCATGAGGAGATATTGAATAATATAAACTAGAATAATCTCAGCTAGCCTGTCACTCTGGGATTATGCATTTTACAAGCTAAATGTCAGATTGTTCCCTGGACACCTGACCAAGCTGAGGCAAGCATTTAACATTTTTAGTCTTATGAGTTACAACAGGAGTTATACATGTCAGTGCAGAAAATGCGTGTTTGCCCTATAAGTTTAATCTTACAAGGTCATAGTATTTTGGATATTGTTTTACATTTCACATATATGTGCTCCTGACATTTTAATTAGCACTTCCTAAACTTTTATAGGTTCATAGGTTTATAGCTTGGTACTGGGCTATTTGCCCGAAGGCATATATTAGCCCAGCCATGTTGTGTGGTATTCACCGCCCCTTTAGTAGCTCCCTAGACCCTTGTACTAGCAGCTAGTACCCTTGGCCCCTATCTAGTAGTGCTGTTGGTGTGATCCCCGGTGTGAACTTTCTGTTACCCATCCACTCATCAAGTTTCCTCTTGAAGAGTGATAGTGAGGGGCTCTGTCTTATGTAGATCGAGACCCTGTTCTATAGTAGGGGAAGTCTCTGTGAAGGGAATCTATCCCTCCAGCATGTTCTATTCATTGTTGTGTTGAGGTTTATATCCCTAGAGTGTATAGCTCGAGTAAATTTGGTTTTGCTAAGATGAAGCATGTTCAACAATTCGGGGTTGGACGTGGCTCTGTACGTTAGCCAGAGATTGCCTCTGAGAAAATGGTATGCAACAGAGAACAGTCTTAGCTTTTTCAATCGTGCTGCATAGGGCAACTGTTTGAGGCCAGTAATCCTCTTGGTTAGGTACCTCTTTGGTCTCTCCAGCTGCTGCTGATTATTATTGCGAGATGCCATACATTTTGAATTTGGTAGCTTACATCTAACTTAATGGTTTAACAAGACCCTTAAGAACTGTCTACGGCACATTGTTGTGCATACATGAACTGTCTGCGGCACACTGCTGTGCATACATGAACTGTCTGTGGCACACTGCTGTGCATACATGAGCTGTCTGCGGCACACTGCTGTGCATACATGAACTGTCTGCGGCATACTGCTGTGCATACAAGAACTGACTGTGGCACACTGTTGTGCATACATGAACTGCTGCAGCACACTGTTGTACATACATGAACTGTCTGCAGCACACTGCTGTGCATACATGAACTGTCTGCAGCACACTGCTGTGCATACACGAACTGTCTGCAGCACATTGCTGTGCATATATGAACTGTCTGCAGCACACTGCTATGCATACATGTTCAATCTTTGCTTAATGTGGAATTGCTAATGCATGAGTCAAGCTTACGAAATTTAAAATAAAATACACATTCTGTACTGTTAATGAATCAACACTAATTAATATTCTCAGCCACCTCAAAACAAAAGATTGTACAAACACTCAAACTGAAGACTTCAGTCTTTATCAACAAATAAATAAGAAAAACTGGAGCAACATATTTATTACTCAATACTTACCCATCTCTGTTTGTTTGTGTATTTCGGCTTTTCCCGGTTAGGGGTCACCACAGCGGAACTCCAGTCCGCTAATGATTGGCAGTTGATTTTTACGTACCAGCTTGACAGGCCTGATGCACAACCTTCAATGAAGGTACGCCCATTCAGGCATGTCTCCACGCAGAAGACGCTTTAGCTGAGAATCGAACCAGACAGTGTCTTACTGTGAGGCGACAATGTTGAAACAGCACCACCACCGCGGGTACTTATCTTAAATTACACATAAAATCAGAAGCTTACCCCTGCTTCTTTTAAGGAAGACCTTGACAGTCGGTTGCCACCCATACATTCATCCTGCACATGGCTTTCTCTGACACCCTTACATTCATCCTGGACTTGGCTTTGTCTGACACCCTTATATTCATCCTGGACATGGCTTTGTCTTATGCCACTGGAGGCAAGAGGTTCCCTATGACAGTGGTTATTGACAAGGTGATTAGGGTGCACTGAAAAGCTCTGCCTGGTAAACTCTAAGAATATCTGAATCTAAAACTCGTAAAGCTGAAATATGCTCTGTTGATTAGGTCCAAATGTTATTGACAGGAGAAGAAATGGTCCACTGGGGTCCCTGCAGGGGATGTTGGCTTGGAAGAATTGTTTTAACTGCGTATTTCCCATTGTTGACTCATTCTATAACATCTTTGTAGGTATCAGGTAAAATGTCCCTTTGAGGATTTTGGATCTGGTAGCTATTTTCACTCAGTGTTTTTTCAATTGTTGTTGGATTTGGCTACCTTATAACTTTCTGCCATAACAATTCATTTCTGTTTTGCTTTGCCTGCTACCTTCTGAAAATTGTAGGTAGTGGTAGATTTTAGTAGCTGTCTTCTTATTGGGCAGGATTAAAATAACTTGATAAACTAGAGGTTTTTTTTACTAATGCCTTCAATCAACTGAAAACTTGTAATTTTATATTTCTTTCTGTAACTTCATAACTCTCTGTATATTTAACCATCAACTTTATTGCTTATCTTCTTTCTGTTAAGGATTTTTACTTAAAAACTTGTGACCAATTATTAAATGACAGATGGGCACTGCTATATGTTGTTGTTTAAGTACTATTGGCATATGGCTCTAAGAAAGAGAAAGACCCCTGTTAAAAACTACCATTTGTATGTTATGGCACGTTCATTTTTAGGTGAAGCTCAATAAGTGGTAACTTTAGTGCACTAGACTGATCTGGCTAGTGGCAGTAACTACTATGCAAACAGGAAAGGGGACTGTAGCACTAAAAAATATTACAAACATCTCCTAGAGTGCATGTGTGTGTGTGTGTGTGTGTGTGTGTGTGTGTGTGTGTGTGTGTGTGTGTGTGTGTGTGTGTGTGTGTGTGTGTGTGTGTGTGTGTGTGTGTGTGTGTGTGTGTGTGTGTGTGTGTGTGTGTATATATATATATATATATATATATATATATATATATATATATATATATATATATATATATATATGGGTTCCCTTCAGAATTTCAAATTCCCAAAACCTCGAATTTCATATGGTCGAGACCACATGATCGAAGTTTTAGAACTTTGAAATTCTGAATGGAGATCTGCATACTGCGCATAATGAGAAATTCTCCCTTTTCCTTGCTATAGTGCGATCTCGGAGTTCGTATATTTGTATATTTAAATAGCAGGGGTGTGGGGGGTGCAGGAGAGCTTGCCCCCCTTCAAAAACATTGAGGAACATGGTTCTGAGTTCCTTTTAGATTTATTTCAGAGTTTTGAAGTTGTAAAAAAACTTGAAATTCAAAGTTTTGGGAATTCAAAATTCTGAAGTGAATCCATATTAGTGTAATTGTTTAGTAAAGTTGTGGTCACTGTAGATAATCTAACATTGCAAGACACTGAACCCAAACTAAATTGTCAAAGTGCCTAAAAAGCCATTGTTCATAATGGTGCACTGCAGCTGTATGTATGCACATATCTGATTATGGCTGTTTTTGGGCTATATCCCAAGGTAGTATTGCTCATTTAGGGAGATGCTGTTTAAGAGCAGACTTACCTCCCTTGTATACATAATTAAATTTGTTTATATATATGTATAGGTTTACTATCATGTGTCTGAATGGTAACTGATCGAGTGTTACATTTTTGGAAGGCAGTTTTCCAGTGGGCAGAATGCTGAACCAGAAAACACAGACTACATTACAGTGAATGGGTAGTGTAGTGCGAGTATCTGAGTTAGGCATTCTGAGTGATAATCACGATTCATTGAGGAAGAGGGAATTAACCCATTTTTCTCACTGTAGTGCAATCTTGGAGTTGGTATATATAATTTGCAGGGGGTGTGTGTGGGGGGTGCAGGGGGGTTTGCCCCCCTGTAGAACAGTGACAGAAGTGCATTATTGACTGTAAAGTATAATGGTATGTTAAGGTGCGTAGCATGGGTGAGTGACGTCACCTGCTCTGTCGAATACATCGAACTATGGGTGTCGATGTATTCAATGTATTAATTTTCACACTGACTGCTTTTTCGATAGTAAAGATTTAGCATTTAGGGTCGACATTGTGATTGGTCGACCAATGCAGTTTTGCATGTGTGTGTGTGTGTGTGCGTGTGTGTGTGTGCGTGTGTGTGTGTGTGTGTGTGTGTGTGTGTGTGTGTGTGTGTGTGTGTGTGTGTGTGTGTGTGTGTGTGTGTGTGTATAATTTTGTTTTAACTTGCT
Organism: Protopterus annectens; assembly: GCF_019279795.1. Taxonomy (NCBI): domain Eukaryota; kingdom Metazoa; phylum Chordata; order Ceratodontiformes; family Protopteridae; genus Protopterus; species Protopterus annectens. Next base: position 108,855,435 of record NC_056729.1, read on the forward strand.
TTATATTTTCTGTATTTATTAAGACAGAGGACCATAGCCACTGTTCTTCACATAAACGTTGTTGGTAGTAGACTGGGTTTAAAACTAGTACCTTAGTGCTATTGCACAGGTCTTTCCCCTTTTAAATCAATAAGTTAAGTGTCAAACATGCACATAGGAACAGCCAATCGGGGGTCCAAATGGAGAGATGACAAAATCAGCAAGGAGAGTAGTATTGCTGGAATTGAATTTATCCTCAAGTCTTCGTGAGTACCTTCATGAGGTGGATTCCGTTTTTATAAAATCTCACTAAGATGACACTGATATATAGACTGTATTTTATGTAGCATATGTCATGGATAGAATTATGTTAAACAATAAAAAAGACAGCTAGGTGCACAAGTCCCAGGATATAAAAGTGCCCAATACTGGTAGGCACACTGCTGCCAGGACTGGAAAAAATGACAGCATAGAATCCTCAAGACATGGACACATTCCTACAATGGAGTTATGCCAGTCTCAGGGGGAGGATGCCCCCTTTAATAGAAGGAAGTAGTAGTCCACAAAACCCACAAAAACTGACAAGCCAAAAAAAGAGCCATAAAGATGATAGAGTGGACTGTTGAGAATAAGAAAGAAAGTAAGTGTTGTTACTATTATGCAAGAAGCCCTGCATTTCTAGCTGGAAGATATACAAAAAGATTATAAGAGAAATTAGAGGAAAGACAAATACTTGCACAAGAAAAACAGTCAAAGGCTTCAAATACAACTTTGTGTTTACTAATTCAACAGATTCATGTAAAACATTAGATAGACCAAGAAACCTTGAGCCATTTGGGAAAAGAAGCAATTGAGGAAATGTGAAAATATAAAGATCAAAATCTAGAGATTTTTGAAAGTATAAAAAAGAAACTTGAACATGGGAAAGAAAGAGAGCTCTGATATGGTGTTATACTTATGCAAAGGAAAAAGCCAAATTAATTAATACCACAAATGCAGCTGCAAAGATATTCAAAGATAAATACAGGCAAAGGCACCCAGATAAAGAAAATTCCACAATACAAAAAAATTAGATCACAAAGGGGAGCATAGAACAGAAGTTTAGTAAGGCAGAAGTTAAAAAAGTAAAATCTGAAGATATGGAATACCTGCAAAGTGAAAGATATAATGTAGAAAGTCTAAGACAGGTTACTTCACAACATGATGGAATAGTGAGTCTCCTAAGTAAGGGGAAACATGAGGAAAGCGAGATATCTGAAGAAGAAATATGGTCATGGGAAAGAAAAAGAGATTTAATATGGCGCAATATGTGCACAAAGGAGAAAGCAAAACTAATCAATACAAAAAAGCAGCACCAAAGATACTTGAAGAGAAATACAGGCAAAGGCATCCAAGTATGGAAAACTTTACAATACAAAAAATAAGAAAACAAAGGGGGAAAGCAGAAAAGAGGATTAGTAATGGAAAAGTTAAAGAAACTGAAACTGAAGTTATGGATTACCCGTGAAATGAAGGATTTAGTGTAGGAAATCTAACTCTGATAACATCACAGCATGATGGAACAATGAATTCCCAAATTAAGGATAAACCAGTGGAATGGGAACCATCTGGTCAGTTGCCAAATGAAGATACTTTGGAGCCTTCAGTAGGAAAACAGTACAAAAGTTCAGATGGAGTTGCACAGCAAGGTAAGGAACAGGAAACTGTGGCAACTCTGACAGTCAATGTTGTGGAGTGATAGGCCAGTGAGTTCCTATATGAAAAAGCAATGGATAACATAGGGTGAATGTGAATAGAATATGGCACAGCAAGATTTTCTGGAACTTTCTGTAGAATGCCTCCAAGAAACAGAGAACAAAGAATATGCCATTAGTTTAGAAGAAAATGATCTAAGAGAAGAATTGCTTGATTTAATGGAGATGGATAGACATATTAAGATCAATGAAAGAAATAGACTGCAGAAAGTCAATAAGACCTAAAACGTTAGAAATTGATAAAACAGTTGAACACAGTAATCAAGACTGTTCATAGAAATTCATGAAATATAACAGAAGTAAATAGGATATATTACTGTGCAGCTAAATTAAGAACAGATAACGTCTTACCATAAAAACACAGGACAGTAAAAGAAAAGAAGGGGAGAAATTAAATATCATTGTGGAAGCAGTGAACAGAGAAAACCATAAAGCAATTAAGAGAATAAATGTTGCAGTTAGAAGAGTACAGAAAAGGGAACAGATCAACAAAAATACATAGAAAGATACATGTGATGAAAGAAATGCATAGTATCAGAACAGACCAGGCTCTGTCATACACTATTGCAAATAATAAACTAAAGATATCAGCACAGGCAGAAAAAATTAGAAGATATGCAGATAAATATAAAGGAAAAGTACAAAACAAGCAGTTTATTAATGGCCCAACAAGTTTTACAGAGAATTGGGAATCAAGGCAAAAGGAATAGAAACACCACCAAAAAAAAGAAGAAATAGACGCATTTTTGGAAAAATATCTATGAAGATCCTGTGGAACATAACAGTGATGCTAAACAGATAGAAGTAAAAAAAATAATAAAAAGTTCAAATATACAGGATATATAGTGAGATGAAGTAACAACCAGAGAAAATAAAGCAAAATTAAGTAAAGCTTCCAAATGGAAAACCCCAGGACCAGATGCAGTATCTAAGTTCCGGCTAAAAGTATTCATATATTTATATGAAAATTTAGCCATAAGTAAGAACTATTTATGTGTGCATTCTGAACAGATGCCAGACTGGCTAACAAGAGGAAAAAACGATACTCCTCCTTAAGAGTGAACCTGCAAGATATGCTAAAAACAATAGATCAGTAACTTGCCTTCCAACGATATATAAACCATACACTGGAATTGATGCAGACAGAGTGTATAGCCATTTAGAAGAAAACTCAAATATGTCAATAGAACAAAAAAGCAACAAAAGAAAATCATATGGAACAAAGGATCATTTGTTGTTAAATAAAGTCATATGATGAATTGTCGAAAGGGGAATAATCTAAGTATGACATGGATAGACTACTAAAAAGCATATGGCAGCATCCCACATTCATGGATAAAACAGTGCATACAAATGTATAAGATATACCTTACACTGATCGATTATATTACATTGACCATGAAACAGTGACAAACCACTTTGCAGTTATGCCATGATAAAGGATAAATTATTATTTCAGTGATAAAAATTCAAAGGAAGATATTCCAGGGTGACTTTTTGTCACCACTGCTCTTTTGACTTGCCCTTAACTCATTAATCTGTCTACTTAACAGATTAGGCCATGGCTACAATTTGGCACCCAGAAAACAACAAAGTGTAAAGACTTCTCATCTTCTCTTTGTGTATAGTTCATCTGATGAAGAATTGAAAGCACAACTGCAAGCTGTCAAAACTTTCTCAGAAGATGTAAGAATGTTGTTTGGTTTTGATAAATGTAGAAAAACAACCTTTAAAGCAGGAAAGCTGCAACACCAAGAAAATATCAGTCTGGGACAAGAGTATGATAGGAAAGAGCTTGAACAAGTGGGAGTCTATAAATATTTGGGAATTGATGAAGAATCAACAATAAAACATGGGCAAATGCAAATAAAACTTAGGAATATTTTAGAAGATTCACAAAAAAAAAAAAAATATATATATATATATATATATATATATATATATATATATATATATATATATATATTAATAGACTTGAATTAATACTGAAAACAACTCTGGCATCTAAGAATAAACTCCAAGCTATAAACCAATTTGCTCTTCCTGTCTTAACTTTCAGTTTTCAATTGATTGACTGGCCCCAAAAGGTATTGGGTCAGTTGGACAGAAAAACAAGAAAAATGCTTCATGCTTATCAAATTATTTATAAAAATGAATGTATACCAAGATTATATATTCCTCGTTCTGAAGCAGGTATGCACCTCCTCAAAACTGATTACATTTAAGATCTGCAATCATAGGACTGCATGCATATCTGTTGATCTCACAAGATGTCGATATAAAGAAAGTTTTAAAACATGAGGAGAACAAGTTTAAGATGACTTCTCTGCTTAGTGTAGCAGAAGCATATCACTTTCACTCATCAATGGAAATCAAACCAGAAGCAGATAAAAATCAGGCAACAACTGAATGTGTCAGAAACAAAAGAAGGTATATAAGATGAAGGGTCAGATGAAAAGACAAGAAATGTGGAAAAATCATAAATATTGTTGCAAGTATAGAAAACTCCTGAAACAACCTCTTGTTGATCTGGATTTAATGCAGGAATGGTTAGGGAAAGGTGAATTTAAACCAAAAGATGAAAGGTAATATTGGAGGCCCAGGATAGTGGACATATACACATTGGATTACAAAGTCCAATGAATAGGCTGGAGATAAAGACAGATGCAGGTTTTGTAAAACAGAATTGGAAAGAGTTGCACATCTTGTTGCTGGGTATGATACAGCAATGGAAAAAGGTCTGTATAGTCAACAGCATAATAATGTGGCAAGACTGTTGCACTGGGGATTGTGCAAACATTAAAATATTATTCCTTTGTTCCTGAAGTAGCTGAGAAGCATTGGAAACACGAACCACAAAGCATTATAGAAAATGATGAAGTTTATATCACATAGGACCACTCATTACCAACAGTTCAAAAAATAGATTTCAGACAAAAGTAACATTGCTCATTGAAATTGGTACACCCAGTGATTACAGTGCCTTACACACAGAGAGACATAAAGTCATAAAATATCAAGATTTGCAGGCAGAAACAAGGGCAATGCAGAAGAAGAATACCCAGATAGTTCCAACAGTAGCTGTGGGTCTCATAAAAGTAATTTACAGTCTTATTTAGATATGATACTGATACATGTAACTCTGTATGTATTGCAGGAGCCAAATCTAGGTACATTGCAGGTGCAGTGAAGAGCATGAAGTTTAATCATACTTTAACTTAGGAATGGGTTCAATTCCCATCATGGTATTAGAAACCCAAATGTCCTGAAGAATTTAAAGTGAGAAATTTCCCATTTTTTTAAGTAAAATATGTTTATCTTCCCATATCTTTTCCAGTGTAATTTAAACTATTGCAAATATCATACAAATTCCAATTTCATATGTTTGAGTAGCATCTTTAGGTGCTTTAACTCTTCCGTACGATTTTCCTCCTCCTCTGTCTTTTCCTTCTTCCACCATATGACCTGGTCAGGTATTGTTGTGTAAAACACTCTCATCAGAGTATATCACATGACATGCTCAGCAACAAACGTCATCTACTAATCCTCAAGGCTTAACTTGCTGAGGACTCGGCACAATGATTTAAACTACTGAGAATCTAAGTTAGCAAAGAAACTCAAAAATACAGCAAAACCCTTTCATGCTCTCATATAGGGGACAAGCCACCCCCATATTCCCCAAATTAGTTTATAGCAACTTTATAATCACAGAAGAATGAAGAAAGTAGAGCTATTCCAACATGAAACCAGTGCTAGTGTACACTTGGAAACTGTACTAGTGGTGATTTCTTACTGAACACAGCAATCTGTGGGTTCAGCATTTGGGGAGTTATTGTTGGTGGATGGATCTTTGGGATAAGGGGCTCTTGGAAGTGTAAGGAAACCTAGTAGTAGACTATTAAAATCTGTGTTCTGCAAATTAATCAGATTTAGCTTCCTTAGATGGAATTTTATAATCATTATGGAAGCCACATAGGCCAGAACTGACATATGACCAGAATTAATAATAAGTTCAGTAAATTTTTAGGGCAGTCATGAAGGGGCAGTTAAACACAAAAAAGTAGTCAAGTCTAGTAGATTGTTGTAACATTAAGTGGATATCTGGTACAAACCCTGGATAATGGAAAGCCTACTCCCTGCTTGATTTCTTCATGTCTTTCAGGTTTTTAATACCATGATGGGACTGGACCCTGTTCCTAAGTCAAGGAACAATTAAAGTTCATGGAACTGCTACTTTTTTGTCTTTAATGTTAGCCAAAACTGCTCTTTGTAGCATCCACATAATGCAAGAATTGACTCCTTCTGTAATTCATAAGGAGTTACATGTATTGGTTTGTTTGTGTCTTTCGGCTTTTCCCGGTTAGGTGTTGCCACAGCGGAACTCCAGTCCGCTAATGATTGACAGTAGATTTTTTATGTGCCGAGTTTGCCAGCCCTGACGCATAACCTTCAACGAAGGTACACCCATTCACGCATGTCTCCACACAGAAGACGCTCTAGCTGAGAATCGAATGGCACAACTTCTTGCTGTGAGGCGACAATGCTACCGCAGCACCACCACCGCAGTCTGTTGGTAGCATATTTAAATACCACTGTAAAATCTGTTTTATTGGACCTGTTGCACCTAATACTATTGGAACTGCCTGGGAATCTTTTTCTACATTGCTTCCATTTCTGCCTGCAAGTCCTGGTATTATATTTCATGACTTAGGGTTTTTCTGTCTTTTTCTTTCTCTTTCCCTGTATGTAACACACTGTAATCAGCGTGAGTAGTAATTTCAAAGCTCAATGCTACTTTTTTCTTTGTTCATGAACTACTATATCTGGTTTTCTCGCATCTATTTTTAACTGCTGTTAACGGGTGATCTCATGTGATATAAACTTCATTATTCTCTACAATTCGTCGTGGTTCATGTTTCCAATGCTTCTTAGCCACGTCAGTATTATAATGCTTGCACAATCCCCAGTTTAACAGTTTTGCCACATTATTGTGCCTTATAAGTGTATCACACCCAGCAACAAGATGTGCAACTGTTTCCACTTCTTTTTTACAGAACTTGCATTTGTCTGTTTTTCTCACATGTTCAATGGACATTGTAAACTAAAGTGAACAAAGTCCGCCATCATTGTCTGCCTTAATTAACCTGTTATAGTTTTGTTTCATTTCACCTTTCCTTAACCAATTCTATGTTAAATCCTGGTCAACATGAGGTTGTTCCAGGAGAGTTCTTTACTTGCTGCAGCATTTATGCCTTTTCCACAATTATTTCATTTTCATCTGACTTCTTTCCTTATATTCTTTTGATTTTGGGCACATTCAGTTGCTGTCTGATTTTGTCTAATTCTGGTTTGATTTCCATTCTTGCTTGACATCAGAATGCATCTGTTAAACTAAGCAGAGAAGTCAACTTACACTTCTTCTCCTCATGTTTTAAAACATTTCTTTTTCAGATCTGGTGAGGTCAGCAGATATGTATGCAGTCCCACGACTACAGATTTATACTTGTAATCAATTTTGAGCAGGTCTATAACTTCTACAAAATGAAAAACATATAATCTTGGTATATACTGATTTTTATATATCATTTGATAAGCGTGAAGCATCTTTCTTGTTTTCCAGTCCAGTTGATGCAATCCTTTTTGGGGCCAACAAAAAAAATAAGAAAACAAAGGGAAGGAGTAGAAAAGAGGATCAGTAAGGGAAAAGTTAAACAAATAGTAACTGAAGTTATGGATTATCTGCAAAGTGGAAAATTTAGGATTTATGTGCATCCTGAGCATCCAGCAACCTGGTTAATAACAGGAAAAATGACACACCTACTAAAGAGTGAACCTGCAAGCCATCCTAATATTTTTTCTTCTGATGATATAGAAACTATATACTGGAATTGATGCAAACAAAGTTTATAGATGTTTAGAAAAAATAAAACTCAGTTTTGGCAGTAGAACAAAAGGACAACAAAAGAAAGCCATATGAAACACATGATCATGTGTTGCTAAAAAAAAAAAACGTAATAAAGAATTGTAAAAAAGGGAAAGAATCTAAATATAGCATGAATGGATTACAAAAAAAACGCATTTTACAACATCCCACATTCATGGATAAAGTAGTGCTTACAGATGTATAATATACACCCTACATTGATTAGTTTCATTACTGGAACCATGAAATAGTGGCAAACCACTTTGCAGTTAAGTCATGACAAATGGCAAAGAGAAAATTCTTATCCCAGAGATAAAAATTCAAAGCAGGACATTCAAGACATGTCTGTGTCAATGCCGTAGTTTTGTCTTGCCTTTAACCAATTAAGTTGTTTACTTAACAGATTTTGCCACAGTTACAATTTGGCACACCAGAAACAACCTTGTCTAAAGACTTCTCATCTACATTTTGTGGATGGCTTAAAACTGTATACTTTATTAGATGAGGAATTGAAAGCACAACTTTCTCAGATGGTATAAGAATGCCACTTGGTCTTGATAAATGTGCAAAAGCAATAATTAAAGCACGAAAACTTCCGCACCAAGAAAATATCAGTCTGGGACTGGAATGTGATATAAAGGAACCTGAGCAAGAGGGAATGTATAAATATTAGGGAATTAATGAAAAATTCACAATAAAATCTGAACAAAAGCAAATGAAACCCAATAAAAATACTTCGGGAGACTAAAACTAATATTGAAAACTGCCCTGATATCTAGTAATAAAGTCCAAGCTATAAACCAATTTTCTCTTCCTGTTCTAACATACAGTTTTAGAGAGATTGACTGGCTCCAACAAAAGGTATTGGATCAGTTGAACAGGAAAACAAGAAAAATGCTTCATGCTTAAAAATGATTTATAAAAATCAATGTATACCAATTAATGATATGTTTACATAAAACTTCATTACCTTATGAGCAGTGGTGGTTGTGTGGATTGTGGAGTTGATGGAGCAGTTTCATTTTCTGATGGTTAAGGAGTTGCATCCATGTACAAATTGGTTTAATCAAAAGAGATACATCTTTGTATGAATGAAGGGAGAAGCAGGTGTTAACATGTTACTTCTTACTGGTGTTATAACATAAAGGTCCCACACAATGTCCCCAAGTTGAAACTAACCAAATCAGAAAAGATTGAATAGACATTTGTTACTTAACTAAATAACTGAGACAAAAACTGTGAATTTTGTGAGATGCATAATTCATTAATAAGAGACATAATAGTGTGTGGTATAAAAATTATCAAAGTTTAGGCTAACAAAGGTATGTAACCTCCAATGTGACAATGCTTATTTAAAAAAAGAGTATTAGGCATAAGACAGTGCCTAAAGGATTAAGGACATACACATTTCTAAATGGTTTAAGAAAAGGACAATCAGACTGTACTAAATTTTTAGAAATGTTTGATAGACATGTTTTTGAACCTATGGATTTTATTATCAGAATTAATAACAAGAGAATTAATGAACTGATGCCTGAAGTGGATAAACTAAATGAAAATGTAACTAATGATGTTTATTTTTCTTCTTTTTCTGTAAAATATGATAATATGTTTGATAAAGTTGAGCAAGTAGCTAAATAAAATTTTAAATGAAAGCAGAAAAAAATGCTTTGTGATAAAGCTGAGTATAGGGACAAAGTAGCATATCCCTTCCCCAAATCTTAGCAGATAGACAATATAACTAACCACACCTGGGGGAGAGATAGAGACATGAACAACCCTCTGGATTTGAACATTAGGGAAAGGAAGTTTAGCTATGATTTAGACAATGACCATGATGTGGATTATGAGCAATAATACCCTCCCCTTCAAAGGTCAGACAGACTACAGAATAAAAAAAAAAATAAAGGTAAAGATAATAATGTTTTTTTCGAACATCACCAGGGACCAAGGGAGTGGAGGAACAAAACCCAAGGACAGAGATGGAGGAAGGGGAGTTACAACAGATAGACCGAAATATAGTATCAGTAACTGAAAATGCAATATTAACTGCCTTTGGTGGTAAATTATTGAGCTACCAAGGTTTTAATATTTTTAACTACACTAGTTTAGAGGTAGATGAAAATGTAAATAAAATTTGTGCCTGGAAAAAGCGGGGATGTAGCAAAAATGTTAACAGAGTTAAAACTATATACCTGAAAATTGAACTTGAAAGTCACGTTTAAGCACTTTGAAAATGGTCTCACTAATAATGTTTATTTAAAAAGAAAAGCTGCTTTAATCCTCCCCTGAACCCCACTAATAACACCTTTGAGCAGGTTTGCTCTCAGGAAATGTTTGATTGTTTTCACACCCACAAGAGAAGGTACTATAACCTGACCTGTGAAGGAACAAGTTTATTGAACCAACTGAAGGCTAACAGTAATTTATGGTTTATGAAACTGGACAAAAGAGGGGGTATGGTTATTGTAGAGAGGACTGACTATATTAATCAAATGTTTACTACTTTGTATTGTGAAGAAAAATATGAAGTTGGTTCATGGAATGAGGTCAATATATAGCTTACAGGAAGATCTGACTTTTACTAGAATATTCTTTATTTCAAGGTAGTATAAATGAGGATATCTTTAACTTTTTAACTATTGAACATCCTACCATCCCAACTATATTTGGAATCCCAAAGGTTTATAAGAGTATTGAACATCCACCCTATAGAGTCATTGTTACTTCCCATAATAGTGTTACCTACCCATTAGGGATATTTGTGGACAGGTTAGTTTGAAATTCCTTGAGGGAAGTTGACCACATTTTAAGAGACTCATGTGACTTCCTTTCTAGGATCAAAGCAGATTAGTATTCTGACTTGGTTTGTTTTCCACTGTAGATGTCGTGGACCTTTTTACATCCGTCCCCCATCAGGAAGGGTTGGAATTATTCCAAGAGGCTTTGATTGAGAAAACTACCATAAAGGGTCAATCTTAAATTTCATTATGGAGGTTATATTGAAGAACAACTGGTTTGTGTTTGAAGGGGAATACTTTAGACAAGTAAAGGGTGTAGCAATCGGGGCCAGTTATGCCCCATTGTTTGCTAACCTTGTGATTTATTCCTGGGAAAAGAAGCATGTTTTGACTAGCCCCTTTCAAGAAAATTGTTACTGCTATTTCAGGTTTTTAGATGACCTTTTTATTTTGTGGAAGGTTGCTGGTAGACAGGAGCAGTTCTCAGACTATCTTAATGGTATTTGTGATTATTTTAAGTTAAGATCCAATCACTCTGACCAGAATGTGGACTATTTGGATGTGGCATTGTGTAAAGATATGGATAAGAAAACATTCATTTCTAAAATTTATAGAAAATCCACTTTCTCTAATGATTATTTAGATTTCAAAAGTTGCCACCATGGACATGTTAAGAAACATATTGTCAAGGGCCAAATGGTCAGGGTGGCAAGGATGTGTTCTGAATTGGAGGTTTTTAAGTATGAGATGGGAACTCTTGTTCATTTTTTTTAGACAGAGGTTACCCAAGGGACATGATCATTAACACTTGTGAGCAGGTCACTGGTGGTTGGGGTACTTGGTATATACCCCTGTTGGGTATTTCCCTTGTAGAAAACAACTCACAGGTTGACAAGGTGTCATATGTTCAATCTATGGTTTTAACTTATGGTGACATTAGTGAAAAGGTGAGACAGATATTGGAGAAGAGTTATATTTAGGGGCGATAGTGAGATTTTTCAGAGTGTTGGTAACACCCCCTAGGACTGAATATAGAACTGAGTTCAACTTGAAATATTTGTTAGAGCACCCAAAGGTTCCAGAAAATTAAAATTTTAAGGGTACATTAAAGTGTGGTGCTATGGTTACTGTAGGTATATCCTGGAAGAGAGTGACATCTGTGTAGGTGACCCTGTCATGAAGGTCAGATTAGCCGCAGGAAACTGTGGGTCAAGTGGTCTGGTATATATTGCAGTGTGTACAGGATGTCAACAATTTTACATTGGGAAAACCAGAACACCCTTTCAAAATGTATTTATGAGCATCTATACACAATAAGAGCTAGAAATTATAACAATGTTTTTTTTAGGCACTTAGAAAATTCTCCCCTTTGCACTGGATTCCAATTTGGTATTTTACAGATAGTGAAGGAAGACATTAAGGTGGGACATTGGCAAAATAAACTGGAAACAATGGAATTTTTTTGGCAACTGAGGTTAAATGCCAATATTAACCCAGGTATTAATGATTGTTGTTCCTTAATACCTATTTTGAAATAGAAATCTACTATTTTAACATGACTGTTTTAGTTCCTGATTTTAAAATTACACTAGACCTTTAAGTAGTGATGATGTTACTAATTTTAACTGATGGGAGGTGTTGTCTTCTTGCTATTTAAACTACATGTAGTTCTGTGTATGTTGTTCTGATGAAGTCCTGACTTTTCATGGATGAAAGCGCTTGAATGGAGAATTTTTACTTTCTGTACTCAGTTTTTCCTTTGTGAAGTACCATTAAACTGTCCTACTACAGGTTGTTTCTGAGCAATTCTTTACGAGGTATTTGTGTTTTATATGGTCATAGTTTACCTCATTGGCACACTACTTGTTTTTATTTGGTCTGCCTTTCAGTGTGCAAGGTTTTTGCCTAAACACCTGTTTGTTTGGACTATATTTACATCTTTGTTTTGAGGTGTTATAACTGTGTGATTATACATGGAACCCAGTGCTAATGTTTTATCTTTGGAGGGTAACAGCACTATTAACTCTTCAAACTGTGCGTGGTCTGTGCAAAACAAACTATTTCAATTGATTTCTAATTTTAACAAACACGTTTCTGAACTACAACATTTTGTTGAGAGACTACAACTCCCAGGGACCTCAGTGTGCCACCAGGGAAGACTAAATGCAATTGGTTCAGTCAGAACAGGTGTTTCTATCACTTCAGGGTCAATTGCAACTACAATGGAAGGCTGCAGTCAGGTTTCTATTCCCTGTGGCCAGCTTTTGAATGAAATGACAGAACAAGGGTCCTGTAGGAGGTTTCAAGAGTGGATTAAAAAGGACTTTAATTTTGAGCTGGACAATAGTGTTTTCAAACATGGGGACATTTCTAAGAGACTACAAGAGCTTGAAATAAGGTTAACAAAGGTACATAACCTCCAATGTGACAACGCTTATTTAAAAGAGAGTATTTGGCAGAAGAGAGTGCCTAAAGATTTAAGGACATTCACATTTCTGAATGGTTTAATAAAATGACAGAGTGTACTGAACATTTTGAAATGTTTGATAGACACGTTTTTGACCCTATGGATCTTATTATCAGAATTAATAGCAAGAGAATTAATGAACTGATGCCTGAAGTGGATAAACTAAATGAAAATGTAACTAATGATGCTTATTTTTCTGCTTTTTCTGTAAAATATGATAATATGTTTGATAAAGTTGAGCAAGTAGCTAAATTAAATTTTAAATGAAAGCAGAAAAAATTGCTTTGTGATGAAGCTGAGTATAGGGACAAAGTAGCATATCCCTTCCCCAAATCTTAGCAGATAGATAATATAACAAACCACACCTGGGGGAGAGATAGTGACATTAACAACCCTCGGGATTTGAACATTAGGGAAAGGAAGTTTAGCTGTGATTTGGACAATGACCATGATGTAGATTATGAGCAATAATACCCTTCCCTTCAAAGGTCAGCGAGACTACAGAATAAAAAAATAAAGGTAGAGGTAATAATGTTTTTTTAGAACATCACCAGGGACCAAGGGAGTGGAGGAACAAAACCCAAGGACAGAGATGGAGGAAGGGGAGTTACAACAGATAGACCAAAATACAGTATCATTAGCTGAAAATGCAATACTAACTGCCTTTGGTGGTAAATTATTGAGCTGCCAAGGTTTTAATATTTTTAAATACACTAGTTTAGAGGAAGATGAAAACCTATTTTCTCTCATGCATAAAGGCATAAAAATTGTCCCTGCAAAAAGTGGGGATGTAGCAAAAATTTTAACTGAGTTAAAACTATGTACCCAAAAATTGAACTTTAAAATCATGTTTAAGGACTTTGAAAATGTTCTCACTAATAATGTTTCTTTATTTAAAAAGAAAAGCTGCTTTAATCCTCCCCTGCACCCCACTATTAACACCTTTGAGCAGATTTGCACTCAGGAAATTTTTGAATGTTTTCACACCCACAAGAGAAGGTATAATAACCTGACCCATGAAGAAACAAGTTTATTGAACCTACTGAGGGCCAACAGTAATTTATGGTTTATAAAACCGGACAAAGGGGGTAGTATGGTTATTGCAGAGGGGACTGACTTTATTAATCAAATGTTTACTACTTTGTACTGTGAAGAAAAATATGAAGTTGGGTCACAGAATGAGGTGAACATAGCTTACAGGAAGATCCAACTTTTACTAGAAGATTCTTTATTTCAAGGTAGTATAAATGAGGATATCTTTAACTTTTTAACTATTGAACATCCTACCATCCCAACTACATTTGGAATCCTGAAGGTTCACAAGAGTATTGAACATCCACCCTATAGACTCATTGTTACTTCCCATAATAGTGTTACCTACCCATTAGGGATATTTCTGGACAGGTTAGTTAGAAATTCCTTAAGGAAAATTAACCACATTTTAAGACACTTGTGGGACTTCCTTTCTAGAAATAAAGCAGATTATTATTCTGACTTGGTTTGTTTTTCCACCATAGATGTCATGGACCTTTTTACATCCATCCCCCATCAGGAAGGGTTGGAATTATTTCAAGAGGCTTTGACTGAGAAAATTGCCTTAAGGGGGGGGGGTTAATCTTAAATTTCATTATGGTGGTAATGGAAGTTATATTGAAGAACAACTGGTTTGTGTTTGAAGGGGAATACTTTATACAGTTAAGGGTGTAGCAATGGGGGCCAGTTGTGCCTTATTGTTTGCTAATCTTGTGATGTATTCCTGCGAAAGGAAACATGTTTTGACTAGCTCCTTTCAAGAATATTGGTACTGCTATTTGAGGTTTTTAGATGACCTTTTTATTTTGTGGAAGGTTCCTGGTAGACAGGAACAGTTCTCAGACTTAATGGTATTTGTGACTATTTTAAGTTCACATCCAATCACTCTGACCAGAGAGTGGACTATTTGGATGTGATATTGTGTAAAGACGTGGATAACAAAACATTAATTTCTAAAATTTATAGAAAACCCACCTTCTCTAATGATTATTTAGATTTCAAAAGTTCCCACATTGGACATGTTAAGGAAAATATTGTCAAGGGCCAAATGGTCAGGGTGGCAAGGATGTGTTCTGAACTGGATGTTTTGAAGTATGAGATGGGAACTCTTGTTCAGTTTTTTTAGATAGAGATTACCCAAGAGACATGATAATTAACACTTGTGAGCAGGTCACTGGTGGTTGGGATACTAGGTATATACCCCTGTTGGGTATTCCCCTTGTAGAAAACAACTCACAGGTTGACAAGGTGTCATATGTTCAATCTATGGTTTTAACTATCGGTGACATTAGTGGAAAGGTGAGACAGATATTGGAGAAGAACTGGTTTATATTTAGGGGATAAAAGTGAGATTTTTTAGAGTGTTGGTAACACCCCTAGGTTTGTATATAGAACTGAGCTCAACTTGAAATATTTGTTAGAACATCCAAAAGTCCCAGAAAATTTAAATTCTAAGGGTACGTTTAAGTGTGGTGCTTGTGGTTACTGTAGGTACATCCTGGAAGAGAGTGACATCTGTGTAGATGACCCTGTCATGAAGGTCAGATTAGCCACAGGAAACTGTGGGTCAAGGGGTCTGGTATATATTGCAGTGTGTACAGGATGTCAGCAATTTTATACTGGAAAAACTGAAACACCCTTTCGAAAATATTTATGAACATCTATACGTAATAAGAACTAGAAATGAAAACAATAGTCTATTTAGGCACTTAGAAAATTCTCCCCTTTGCACTGGATTTCAATTTGGTATTTTACAGTTAGTGAAGGAAGACATTAGGGGTAGACACTGGCAAAATAAAATGGAAACAATGGAATTTTTTGGCAACTGAGGTTAAATGCTGATACTAGCCCAGGGATTAATGATTGCTGTTCCCTATTGCCTATTTTGAAATAGAAATCTACTACTTTAATATGACTGTATTAGTTCCTGGTTTTAAATTACACTAGACCTTTAAGTAGTGATGATGCCAATCATTTTAACTGATAGGAGGTGTTGTCGTCTTACTATTTAAACTACTTGTAATTCTGTGTATGTTGTTCTTATGAAGTCCTGAATTTTCATGGACGGAAGCGCTTGACTGGAGATTTTTTTCTTTCTGTACTGAGTTTTTTCCTTCGTGAAGTACCATTAAATTGTCCTACTACAAGTTGTTTCTGGGCAATTCTTTATGAGGTATTTGTGTTTTATATGGTTGCGGTTTACCTCATTGGCACACTGATTGTTTTTATGTGTACAAGTAGATTTAATCAAAAGAGATACATCTTTGTGTATAAATGAAGTGAGAAGCAGGTGTTAACACATTACTTCTTACTTGTGTTATAAAGTAAAGGTGCCACACAATGTCCCCAAGTTGAAACTAACTAAATCAGAAAAGATTGAATAGACGTTTGTTACTTAACTAAAGAACTGCGACAAAAACTGTGAATTTTGTGAGATGTATAATTCATTAATAAGCGACATAGTAGTGTGTGGTATAAGAAATTATCTTAATTTAGGCATACTATCAAGAGAAGAAAACTGAACTTATCAAAAGCTGTGAAGGTATACATAGTAAATTGTCAGAAATAACTCATGGGCCAGATACCCATTTGCTGTTAGAAAATCAATAAGTACTTCTACTTCCCGATTAAACTTGTAATCATCACTTATTAGCCTATTTAAGCTTAACGACCTGATCTGTAAATGCATTAAATTTCATAAAGTCAGGATGGAAACTGTCAAAATGAAGGTAATTATTTGTAAAAGTATTCTTATGAAAAATATTACTCGAAAACTTCTTTTCCTCTTAAACTAAAGTTAGCTCTATATCTAAAAAATGGACAGTGATACCTTTGTTACTTAATTCAAATTTTAACCATTCCACACTATTATTAATTTGCTGAAGAAATTCCTCAAATAAACTAAATGTCTCCAGTCAAAATGAAAAACAAATTTTTAACTTTAATAAAAACTAACATATTTATAATTTGGTAACTTCATTAGAAACTCATGTTCCTACCAACATAAAAAAGTTGGCAAAGGCAGGGGCTACTTGAGCCACCATCGCTACACCACTTATTTGTTGAAAAATACTGTTGTTGAAAAGGAAGTAACTGTTGCTTAAAACTAATTCTAACAATTGACAAATGGTATTAATGTCTAATTTCAGATAACTAGTATATTTGCTAAGGTATAGTCTCACAAAATCTAATCCCTCCTCCTGTCTAATACAAGTATACAAAGAACAAACATCTATAGTAGAATGCAATGTTTCTTTACAACAAAAATAATATTTTCTCAATTCACTCAAAAAAACATGAATATTTTAAGTAAAAGACATGTTTTTGTACTATAGGATTTGACACTGTATCCAAATAAGCTGAAATATTAACAGTTTTACTGAAAGGTGCAGAAACAAGAGGTATAAAAGGAGGATGCAAAGAATCTTTATGTATTTTTGGTATTCCAAATGCAGTTCCAAGTTGTGATTGATCTACTGACAAGAAATTAAATAAATTGATAGAAATATACCCTTGATGTAATAAATCTAAAAGAGAAAGGTCAACATCTTGAAAACTTTCTTACTTCATCCTTAGACACTTTCCTATAATTAGTGCAATCAGACAACAAAGATAACATAGTTTCATTATATTTGGTGACTTCCATTATGACCACCCCATTCCCTTCATCTGCCTTCACAAATCTATAATTAGTATAACTTTTCAAACATTTAAATGCAAGATATTTATCCTTCTCCAAATTGAAATTGTTTTTATGAAAACCATTTGAATGAATAGGATTTCTTAATAAATTATACAATTCAGATTCATTAAAGTGATGAAAAATCGCCTAAGGTATTAATTAAAGGGGGTTAACCAAACTTGATTTTTTGTAAGGCTCTGACTTGCAGAAATTTAAAAATTTTACAAACAGTGACAGCCATGTGTTAAACAAAACAGTTTTACACTGAAAACAGACAGCGTGATCAACAGTAAACAGCTCTTCCCTTAAAACTCACATTTATTGAAAATGTATCTGGCAGTCCATTTAGCTACAAGATACATACTGGGAGTCATACTCAAGCAGCATATTGTAAAACACTAATTAGCTTCTGTGTGAAAGGTGCAGGAATTCAAAATACAAATGTGCAATACATTTGCTAACAGTTATGGGCAGCCTACTGGATGCCATGTGCTTCTTTTCTGGAGTAGCCTAGAAGCACTGACTGTTGAAGTAACTTGGTCACACAACAGACAAATGAAGGCTGAGGGAATCAAACTCTGATCTACAGAAACAGCTCATATCCATACTCACCTGGGCTAAGTACCAGACAAATTATTGTAGCCCAAAACAATGCAGTCACACCCATGTGCCTGCATTAACAAAAAAAAAAAAACAAGGTTAATTAAAAATGTTTCACACAAAACACCAAGGCAAGGCTTTAGCCACATGATGTATTTTTACAGCTCTTTCATTCTTTAATTTTTATTACCAAGAACTTCTTTAGTAAGTACAATGTGGAATGTTCCTCTAGGACGGAACCAATTAACATTCTATTAGACCACATTCTCAACCCTATAGTTCAGAAATCAGAGCACTACCTTCAATACTCTTGGCATTTTCTCAAGATGTCAAGTGAACTTTCTGTGGGCAATGAAAAAGTGTTGCCATGGGGGCGAGGGTAGCCCCTGTTTTCACCAATCTAGTTATGGCACGGTGGGAATTCAAGTTTTTAAAGTCCCACCATTTGTCCAATCACATCATTTTTTTTACCTTAGATTCATTGACAACCTTTTCCTTTTGTGGTTAGGAAGTCAGGATGACTTTTTTACATTTGTAAGCTACCTTAATACAAGCACTGATTTCTTAAAATTCACAGTCAGTGGTTTTGGTAAGATGATCTAGACATTGCTTTGTCCTTTGGTAAATTCCCACAACTTTTCACTAGCAGAATTTACAGGAGGGAACATTTCTTAACCAATATCTATATAAGGACAGCCTACAACTTGCACATATGAAAAGGGGGCATAGTAAAGGGGAAACTTATCATACTGAGTAGATCAACCACAGATGATAATACATTTCAGTTTGAAACTTCTATGCTCAAGAAATTCTTCATCATGTGATGGTACAAAGTTAGAGCAAGAAGTTCTTTTGCTGAGACAAAACAAAGCTCGACTAATCTTAGCAAATTATTCTTCTCCATTATCATTGGCTATGGATAACAACAGTGTACCCTTAACTACCAATAGCATTGTTTTTAGATTTGCCTTTCACATTACAATTACTAATGAATTGTCTTTGGTTAGAAACATTATTGTAGACAATTGGAAGATTATATTGGGAAATTCAGATCTGGCTTGGATCATTGGGAACAAACTTACATTCACTTACAAGAGATCTAGAAACTTAAGGTCTGTTCTCGATCCAGATAGTGTTTCCAGTCCCATTAATCATCAAATGCACAGAACTTTCCAATGTGGTAAGTGCAAACAGTGCAGATATGTGAGCAATTCTTTTTCAGTCAAATTCAAACCTTTAGACAATGAAATCTGGGCAAGTAATAGATTCAGCTGTGAATCTACACATGTGGTTTACCTTGCATCGTGTGAGTCCCACATTAGTTTTTAAGTTGGCAAAACCATGAAGCGTTTATCAAGAAGAATCTATGAACACACACTAGCAACAGAGAAAAAAGACTTTAATAAAGCTTTAGGAAATCATGCTGTCATGTGTTCTGACTTTAAAACATTTCCATTCTTTGTTTTAGATATTGTCAGCACAGACATTTTTACTGGGGATTACAAAACTAGGCTGGAATGCCAAGTGGTGGCATGGCAAATTAGAATAAGAGTGGATCATGCTCCAGTACTCAATGAATCAGTGAACATCAAGTGCTTTTTATTAATGCAGAAACCTTGCTGAGGGACAGTTTTCACATTTTTTATGTTACAAGTTTTATTTTTGCACTTATTTTCACTTTTATTTCTATTTGCACTTTGGATAATTTTAAGTTGTTGAATATATTATGCTCATTTGAGGGGTTTATACAAAGTAAAGACAGATATACACCTTTACGATAACACCCATTATTTTTAATCTGTTGATTGGACACACTCAGTCATGTGGTCTTTTGTGTTACCTTTTTAAACAATGTTTACAGTCTGCCTTGTATTTTCTAGTATTTTTGAAGACATTCTTGGTAATACAAATTAAAGAATGAAAGTGCTTAAAAAATCATCGTATGTCTGGAGAATTGCCTTGGTGTTTTGTGTGGAATGTTTGAGGTTATTGGTTTTGTCTTCATTTCTACACCACTTTTTGTGAATTTTTAATTAAAAATCTATTTACATTTAAAATGTTAATCTTAAATTTTTAGTCTTCATGCTGTACAGCTTATTCACAGCCAAATAATAAACACACAATTATCAATCAACAAAACATGGAAACCAAGGATCTTACCCAAAGAACATTGCTCATATGATGATGTTTGTGTCTACTGCAATCATTTCCTTCCTTCCTTTATAGTATAACTACTGTGGGTCCCCAGAGCAAAGTATTTTTACAAACAAACACATAACCATCAATTACAGCCATTTACATAATTGTACAACACAAATATCTGCTTGGTTTCTTCAAGGGCAGGTCATGCCTAGTCATCCTGGTGGACTTCTTTGAGAAGGTCACCAAACCAATGGATGAGGGCAAAATGGTTCACACTGCTTACCTTGATCTGGCCATGGCATTTGACACACTCACTCACTCGGGTATTGTTGACAAACAAAGGTCTGGCAGTTAGTGCAGTGGGTTAAAACTCTAAGCTCTTAATAAACTGCTTCCTGTAGTCAGAAGTACATGGTTTAATTCCTTCTAACTCCATTTGCCTACTGTATGCTTCTGAACAAGTATTTGAATCAGATAATGCTCTTGGTGAATAAAAAATATTCTTACTTTGTGAGAAAGAATAACTGACATTCTAATGACTGGTATTATTGACTAACTTTAATCCCTAGTAATTTACCTTATGTGAATCTTTTGCATCCTGCATGCAGACACACACACTTATTTTCATCTGCATGCTAAACCCCCTCCGATAAATCTCTGCAGTAGACATGCTTTTGGGCTGATGCAGCAATTATTTCCAGTTCTGGATGAAGCTTATGAAGTGAAAAATACTGATGCTGAAAGCTAGAGTAGGTGGAGTTTTCATTTTTATGCCAGATAGAATTTTTTCTTTTAATTTTTAATGCCAGCTGGGCTTCACCAGCAACCATCAGGTCCTAGGCAGGTACCTAGACCACCTGATTTTGTCAGATAACCATTCCTCTCATTACACTATCTTGACAAGACACCTCTACAGAACAAAAATGCAGGTGGGGACCTAGGTATTTGGGTTATCTTCCCCTCTTTTGACTATCATGTAACAAAGGTTGTAAGGAAATCCTTTTAGTTAGTGCTACTAATTGCCAAAGGAATATCATCAATGCCTAAAGATGTAATCACTCCTTTATGAGTAGCATTAATTAGGCCAATTATTGAGTACAATTCCCCCATTGGATGTATCTAGGTAAACATATCATAAGTAGAAAGTCCCCAAAGATTCCTAACCAAAAAAGATTACAAACCTAAAGTCCCTCAACTACCATGAGAGGTTGATAGTGTGATGATAGGAGGTACTGCCAGCCATGCCAGGAAAAATAGGGCAGTGGATTTGTATCATATGCCAGCATAGCTACCTGGAATTTTGTAAATAATTATATGTCATGTGTATATCAAACTGATTTGTACAGATGTTTGTGCTAAAAATGTATTTGTGAGGTTTGCTTGTGTTAAAATGTATCAACAGTGTGCCCTACTGGAAAGAAAAGAAATGTGCATGCATTATTGCAACTGAGTTAAATGTATATGTTTCAACAGAGAATACTGTTAGAGCAGAGGTTAATCTTAATCCACCTGACTTTGCAAAATATTCTTGAAATTAAATTACTTTATGGGTTAAGCCATAAAGATGTTATCCTACAGTTTTGAGTGGAGCCAGAGAAGCAATGTCTGTGTTAGCGAATAGTTGGCAGCTCCTGCAGGAAGAGTGAAATAGATTTATGGTTTTATGATTTCCAGAAGATCTGACCAAAGCTCTATCGGTGTGTATGGTAACACATAAGTGCTAAAATCCTGTCAGCTTCTAGTGTTTGGTGCTAGCATGGGAAACAGAGTCAGATAACCAGATATGTGTGATGTCATTCTGTAAGCCAAAAATCATATTTAGATATTAGTAGGAGTTTGCTCTCAGCATTCTGTATTCTGCCTTGGATCTGGCAACAAGGACCACTCAGCCATCTTGTTTTTCTCTGTTCAGTAAGTGGGAACAGTAATTATCTAGATCAATTAGGAAAAGATAGTGAGACTAGCTAAATACTGGTTTTCTATAACTGCGTGAAACTTTCCATGGGTGTTATTTTTAATATTCCCTGTGCTGAAACTCTGGAGTTTACTGTAAATAGATATTTAGTATTTTCTTGCTCTTTTATTATTTATTATTAAATATATGTAAGCCCTTTATTGTGACTGGTCTTTTAAGAAAATATTTAAGTACTTACACTTATCAAGGTTATCAGAACTTGTCAGAGATTTGGGATGCATTAGCCTAGTAAACACCTATGAACCTATACATTTTGAGAGTATTTGGATATATTTATTTGATTATAACTCTGGCAACTCCTGAAAGCATTGCTGCTTAGTCAACATTACCATTTGTATTAATATTAACTTCACTCAGTATAATTGGATACACTTTTAAGAGCCTTATGGTAACTGACTGGTGGAAGTGAATCTACCTTATAGTCTGGGCAAAGTTAGTAGAGCGGGTAATCTGTGCCAGCCTTTCCATGTGTGTATGTGTGAAAATTAAATCTCAAATAGTGTGTGTGTCAGCCACTTGGAGCAGGGACACAAAGCACTGATTTCACAGAGATGGTGCTGAACACAGCTGTGCCATTGGGGAGTCTTATTGGGGACCTGGAGGGAGACAGATATACAGAAATCCAGATCCCAGGCTAAGTGTGCTCTCCTTGTCCTCTTAAAGGAGATTGTGCTTGATGCAGAGAGGTCTGCATCAGGAAATACAGAGTATGTCCATTTGTGTTCCAAGTGAATGTCCCTCTCCAGTGTCAGGGGTGAGAATTCAGGCTCCTTGATTACTGGCCCAGCATGAGGATGTCACAGATAGCTCTATCCCTTTATTCAGTGTTTGACTTTTGAGGGGAGATTGCTGTCTCACTTAGCACACCATTAGAACCTGATTGCCCTCGATCTTTTGCTTCTCCACAGTTCCAGTAGCTCCTCCAATGCTAGAACCATGGCCCTAATTCTTCACCAAAAGATAAATAAAATATTTTGGAGGGACAGATTTATAACCCAGTGCCTCCAAAACCTCTGGAAAAAAGTTTCCCACTTGTTAAGTAGTGTGACTCACTATCATCCTTCAAAAATAAACTAGGTGAGTGGAAGAGTATCCACAAATTTACTCTTGGATTAACTGATATGTCCTTCCTGCAGAATGGAGGTGCTATCTGAGAGAGGATCTTCACAAGACAAGAATGGTCAGTTGATTCATTGGCTGAGGGATATCTGTGAATCTATTAATGTAGTGAAAAGGTGAATGTCAAAGAAGGAGGATGCAGATATTAAAATTTACTTATGTGTTTAAAATTAATTGTCTTTATTAGGACCACAAAACAGAAACAAGGGAGCTAGGATGGGTAACAAATGAACTGGATGGATTAGGGAACCCAGATGATCCTACCATAAGAGAATAGTACAAATTATATAATTTACCAACATGTTCATTTGATTATAGATACTGGAGATGTTTCACATCTACTGATTTGCTTAGTACCCTCAGACTAATTGTACTGGAATTACAGTGAAAAATCCCAGTGTTTCTGTCTTCATAGGTTCCTAGCCTGATAGGAGATTACCAGGCTAACAGCTCAAGAGCCCTTACAAGCCAAGCCAGTTTTATTCAGATATTACCCAATCATCTATCTTTAGAGGGAAGTTAACAAGGGTCAGCAAGTAGGATTTTGACAATTTTACAGACTGCCTCTGTCCATAGGGACATGGACACCAGCCCAGGAGTGAATTTCTGATTTCCCAGCCATTGATCCAGATTGCACTTGAAAATGGTCAGGGAAGGACTCTGCTTCACTTGAATAGGAAGTCTATTCCAGAGAAAGGGAAAGCTCTAGGACATATATCTGTCTCTCCAGCATGATTTATTCATGTCAGAGATCAGGTTTAGATCTTTAGAGCAGGTAACCATCATGCAGTTAGTTTTGTGTGTATGCAACTTTTTCAGAGACTGCCTTGTAGGTCAGACATAGATCACCCCTCAGTAACCAATAGGAAATTTACTAAAGTGATAGAGCTTTTAATCAGTCTGCATATGACATGTCGGTTATACCCTTTAGTTTTTTTTGATGAGAAACTTCTGAGGATGCTCCAGCTGTTACAGGTGACTGGTGAGGTACATAACTAAGGGTGCATTGTACTTACTGGTCTGATGAGGACCAAGTACAGTGGTATTATGACATCCTTAGATCTGGATGCCATGCCTTACCTGTAAGCTGAGCCACAGAAAAGGATTTCCTCACCACCATGGAAACATAATGTTCAAAACTCAGATTACTATCTGAGTATCTGGATCTCTCACCAGTGGGTCCATTCTTAGTGGGGTGCTGTCAATGTTGCAATTTGCAGGGGTATTTGATTTCCCAAAGAGTATCATTATTATTATGTACTTCTTCGCATTTGGTTTGAAGCCATGGCTCTGCACCAGTCATTGGTCTGCATTAGTCCTTTCTGTAGGATATCAATGTCATTTGGAGAGTCAGTGGTTGCCCCAACTTGCAGTTATCAGCAAACCTGGTCAGCCAAAGGCCATCTACATTTGCTTTGACATGTAAGAAGTATATCCAAAACAGGAATGGGTCCAGCACTGAGCCCTGTTGTACTCCACTGGTGACTGGCCTCTTGCTGGATTTGGATTCCCCCACTATTATAACATGTGTCCTATTCATGAGCCATTTGGCTATCCATCTGGTGATATAGAGTGTATGCCCAATTTTGTAGGTTTATCTATAATACCCGAGTATGGTATTGTGTCAAATGCCTCAGCCAGGTCAAGGTAGGAGGTATGTACTGACTTACCCTCATTCATGGCCTCAGTGACCTACTCAAAGATGCCTACAAGACTGAGCAGGCAGGATCTGTCTTTGACAAAGGTGAACTGGATGAGATGTAGAGTCTAGAGTTTTCCTATGTTATTGTTAATCAGGCCACAATTATCCTTTTCATAGCATTACATTTCAGGCTAGTCAGACTTATGGTTTTGTAGTTTCCTGAGTTAATTGATGGTCCCCCCTTCTGCTGAGGGAATCTTCATGAAGATCGTCTTATACCTTCAAAATACATCTTACAGTTTTTATTTTATCTACTTACCAGTGCCCTGATATCATTAATATGTGTCCCTTTGCATATTGCAACTGTTTGCAAGAGCATGGGACTTTGAGGATAAGAAAGTTTTCTCCTTATTCCCAAGGCAGTTAATTTTGCTGGTGGCAATAGCAGGAGAACCAATTGGATTTCTTTATTTTTGAATAAGATGGTTGGTCGCATAGCAGTAGTGAAGATCAGGAAGGTGAAAATAATTTATTGGTCACAACTGCATCATATAGAACAATGCACAGGATTGTAGGGATTTCTTTCCTTTATTTTATGTACTGAATATTGATGCATTCATTACTTAAATGTATCAAGACATCATGGAGTTTAGTCTAAATGAGGGGGCACCCTCAATATAAATTGCTATATGTATTTTGAAGAGGAGATGGTTGTCATAATGAAAAGGAAAACAAGAAAAACAAACCACTAGAATGGTTGTGTAAAAAAGGGGGGGCCAGGTGCATAGACAAAACAAGCATAATTCCCACCTTCTTCCTCCTAATTTTAGGTTTCCTACTGATTTTCTTGCAGCCTTAAATATTGAAGGGCATTCATAAAGGTTACCACAAATTGTAGACTTTATGTACACTTAGTATGTTCTTTTTGAGTGAATAGACAACACAAAATATGTGGTAGGGATGTTCTTGAACACAGGTTGTGTACACTTAGTGCAGGCATTCATGAATCAGGTCCAAGAGTTTATTTCAGGAATGGACTCCAGTAAATTGAGTGTCTGCTGTATAGGGAATTTTCAGTTGAAAGCCAAGTGCTCTTGTATTGTTTAGTATTCTCTGTGGGTACATGTGCCTTAACAAAGAAAGCATCTTTCACAACTTCATTTCTCTTTATGACATGTAAGTTCTGTTTAGTAACTCACAGGTGATGTGTACCATGAAATTATTTCATACATCACACAGGTGGACACTAATGGCACATTAGCAGATCAGGTTAATGGCTTGCTATATTCTCAGGAATATGAAGAGTTTGTCATGACCTTCCAAAGCAAGCCGTCATTGTTATAGAATAAAATCCATGGCCAGTAAAGCCTTAAGCCCAGTGGTTCTGGCTGACAGTGCCTGTGGACTTGTGTTATTAATGCAGCACTATGTTGTGATCATGACATAAGCGGTATGCAAAGATGGTGAAGAATAGAAAGAAGTTCAGATAGGAGTACAATCCTTAACTGCATAATTACTGGGAAGTTCAGTGAGGAATACTCTCCTTAACAGGAGAATTACTGGAAAGTTCAGTGAGAAATACCATCTTTAACTGGAGAATTACTGGGAAGTTCATTGAGGAATACTATCCTTAACTGGAGAATTACTGGGAAGTTTAGTGAGGAATACTGTCCTTAACTGGAGAATTAATGGACAGATGAGCAATGGCCAAAATATTTGGCTCTAATTTAAATATTTAGTTCCTTAAGAGATAGCAAATTGTTTAAGGGACTTGCATAGTGTGATCATATGACCAACAATAGAATATGACAGAAAACAGGTACAGATAACAGAGATGGCCTTCTGAATCTTCCAGTCCTAAAGTTCTGTGAAGAGATACTCAGAACAGGAGACTACACTGAAATTAGACAGGTACAAATGTTATCAACACTGATATGACTGAGGCAATGATAACACTGAATACTAATGACAGCACAGACTCTGTAAAGTGTTATTTTGTGTTCGCAATTTACTAGTTAACACATAAAAAGCATTAGATTTATCAGGCAGAAGACACTGTTTTCACTGTGGTTTATTTGTGCAAGTATAAATTTTGCAAATTTATTTAGTCAGATTTGTATTGCTTAAATAATGCAGTTTTAGTTTTCAAGATCATGGAATATGGGGTAAGGATTCCTCTTTGTCTTAAGGTTAAGCAGTCTCAGAGTTAGTATATTCAGAGTCATATTTATGGTTATATAGCCCCCACCTTTGGAAGATGCAGGAGAGCTTGCCTTTTATTTGCTTTTATAGCTAAAGTCAATGTTTTGCGGTGTTAATTGTCAATTTTATTTTGACAATGTTTTCCTTCTCAATTTAGTAACAGCAATCAATTACAAGCAATTGATATCCGGTTAGGTTTGCATAAACTGTGTTCAACCTGGTCAAACTATAGATATTAAACTATCCACTCTTCCCAAATTGCACATTTCTGGGTTGCAAGTTTCTTACATAAACTAAGACTGTGTGTGCATACTCTTTTAGAGAAATGTGTAGGGCGTACTGTACTTCATAGTGGTTGTGCAGAACATACAGTGCCTCACAGCTGCCTGTGCCATGCATACAGTATTTCATCTTACTGTCCACAGAGTAGTTAAGCAATAGATATTATACCGAAAGGTTTTTGTATATGAGCAAATAATCTAATGGTTTAATTAAAAAAAGGATTAATCTGGAAAAGAAGCTGCTTTAAGATCAGCCATAATACTTCCTTCTGTTGTGGTTCAGGGAAGCATATACAGCAGTGGAAGATGGTGTGTATGGGTAACTGTAATGTCCTATAAACTGATAAAGACAGCATCAACCATGCAAACAAACAGTGTCTACTGGCTGTCTTTATTATATTTTCTAATTGAATGAATAATTATCCAAAAATGTGTTCTCAAGAACAGGAAACTAGTACAGTAAAGCTCTAAACTAGATCAGAGGAAGCAGTAACGTGTATACACTAAAGGCTGCAGGCAAGAAGATGAAGCTCCCTCATTTAATGTAATTTGCTACATTTATATGCAGCAGGTATTTTTGTTTGTTTGTTTTAATCATCTGATAACTGGCTAGACCCACCAAATACAAGTCTATTTTAGGGGTGATCAGATATCACTGTATGGTTAAGTGATTATTCAGAACTACACAGGAGTCAAACAGTGGCTGAGTGAATCAAAGCTTGGACTATCAGATGAAACTCATTAGTGATTCCTAGCCTTGATCCTCTGGGTTTAGTATACGGCATGACAACATAAAATACCAGGATCAATGTTTCATTTATTTTATATGTACGGCATAACATGGGAAGAAGCAGAATTATGCATTCCATTTAATAAAATGCGTATCTCCAACCCGATAAATCTAATGTTTTGCATGCATAAGGTATAGAATCAAACAGAATCTAGTGCACAAAGTAATATTTCTGACTGCTGTTAGTATGATGGTTTAAGTGGTCACTACTAAAAAATAAAAAGCTTATAATATGGGCTCTTTCAAAACATGATGCTTAGTTTTACATAGGTTGTTAGCAGTTATGCTTAGAATTTAAGTTTTATAGCTGCATATAATAATAATTATGTGCACATAAAAACTATCATTTTTTTGTAAATATACAGTTGACTCATTCATTGAATTGAACAATAGTTAGCAATGGTGGCACATCAAAAATGAATTTACATTACAGTCATTTTCTCATTTAGAAGGCAGCACATCTGATTTTTCAAACTGTGTGAAAAGAGAAGCAGTAACAGAATGCAGCATCAGTGCTAGTATTGGAAAATAGTCTGTAAAATATTAACAACCAGCGTTTCTTTCCTGCTGCAGCACTCCGTCCCTCGCTCTCTCTGTTTGATAACTGTCCCACTGACTTTGAAATAACATTGAAAGAATAGTAGTAATAAAATATTTAATGGTGATGATAGGACTTTCAGAAAAACCCTACAGGAAACCTTATACTAAAACTGGATCTTCAAACCAGTGCTTGTAAATAATGTAGCATGGTCATGACATATTATCTTCCTTGGAAGGATAGCTGAGGGGCAAACTCCCTTTAACATTTTATACTCGGTTAGTTTTTCTATGAGCACAAACATACATACACTTGCCCATGCACACAGACACACACACACACACACACACACACACACACACACACACACACACACACACACACACACACACACACACACACACTCACAAACTCTCTCTTTCACAGTATGTATATGTATTAAAACATGATGAGATGACATAATGCTATTCCGCTCAGTTTCTCTTATCTGAATCCATGTCAGCTGTCTTGAGTATTACAGACACAAGTGACAAAACAGTGATACGATTTAAATATCACAGGAATGCTTGAGGTGGTGCATACACAAGCCAGGAAACACACAGTCTTTCAAAATATTATTTTTAAGGAAAACCAGCTGTGTAAAAGATTAACATAGTTTCATATTCTGGGATAGATTTTCAAATTACAGTTTACAGTTCAGTCTCACATGGATTTGCCAAACAAATGGAACAGTGTCAGAAGTGTAACTATGCAGGATAGAAACAGAATATTTTTAAAACTCTGCTGGAATTGCAGACTTGTGTAGGTTCAACTTTTCAACTGACTACTTAATTTTGTAAACAAGAGGAATTCAGGGCTTTCATTTCAAGTGTCTTTTTTTTGTAGCAAATGGAATTAAATAACTAGGGATCCAACTCACACAAAGAAATCTGCACACAAGGCTGTCTCTGCATCCTTACTGCAGTTAGGTCTAAATTCATTTTAACTGACCCTAGTCCAGCACATTTCATGTTCATCTGCCACACTGTTTTATCAGCAATTTTTTTCTAACAAACTGATCTCTGACATCCCTTAGTAGGCACAGAACTCAATAAAGTTTGGCATCCTAGCCTGTGTTCTAGAAATGTTTTACTTGCATCCAGTGCCATCCAGGCAAAACTAAGTACTATAGAATTTTACAATGCACTTGTATAACTTATTTTAATTAATCTTCACAGCTGTTTTATTGCTTTATTTGTGCATTTCACTGTTTTTAAGTACTTTTCCTATCACTCTTGCTGCTGTTCGTCTATCTCTCTTGAAGTTGCCTTTTGTAAGGGATTTTCAGCTAGTTGTTCAAGCTGTTTGTAATAGAATTGCACATGTGGGATTCTTTTCAGTCTGTTAGGAGGACTAGGTTTATTCATCTTGAGGCAGGAGGGGTTTGCCTGGTGTATAGGAGTTGAGAAACACACACAAAAGGGTTCCTACTTTTGTTGTTTTTATTAGCCAGAGGACTCAGTTTCCAGTTTTCTGTTTCTTCAGTGCAGGTATAAATTTGAAGCGTTTACATGGAGCTGCTCACAGCACAGCAGAGGCTTGTAGTGCCCTGTACAGAAACAAACACCTAGGAAGCAAATTTCCCTTATAAAACTGTCCATAAAATGGTATCCTGTAAAACAGTAAGTATAGAGCATTTGCTCTTTGACAAGATTAGAGCAGCTAGTTTGTATGTTGAGTGGCACTTCCATTAGATTTAGTAGAATTTAATATTTTATATCCATTAAAGTCAGTAAGAATTCAGGATTTTTTAGCCTGGTCTGCCTCAATGAAGCACCTGTATTAGTCTGCACCATCAAACCACCCTTAATAGCCTTCTGCAAACTCCACAGTACATAACCCTCTTGTATTTCAACAATTAAAGGACCAGGTAGCATGGATATACAATTTACTAACTTCTCTGTAGCCAGCCTGGTAGATATGGCTATCATGAGACAATGTAGTAATTAGCTCATGTTTATCAACAATGGCTTAATCCTTAAAGTAACAGATACAGTATGCAAGAGGTGTACTTACACAACGTCACTGGAGGCTAAACTCTCACATACAGGCAGGCACACATCAGGTTGTCAAAAGCATGCAAACAATACCCACCACACAAAGCATACAATGTACACACAGAGACCAACGTATGCTGAGGAACTTAAATGCAATCTACCTAAGCAACAAATATTTCCTAGACTTCCTATTGGCAAAGCTAATCCCCAGCAAACCCAAAACCATTGAGCAAAAACAACATCTAACACCACACATACAGCCACACTTAATGGAGCTCCAAAAACTGAGTCTTTAAGGCATGCAAACGCACTTTCCATGTGTCTAGTCATAGGGCACACCATTGTAAGGCATAGTAAATCCCCACTAACCAGGCTGAACAAGTAAAAGGTAACAGTTAGTTGTCAATCTGGAGCTAGGATCCACCAAATTAGACATGCACTGAAGTCATCATACCACGGGTACCAGTATGAATCCATCATAGTCCATGTTGGTCTGAGACATACCTCCCTGGACAATATGATCAAAGGCATTATGCAGCTCTTGAATTATGTGTCTCAGGCTGGTATGAGCCTAGCATTGAGCATCATATTTCCTTCACCAATGATGATGCCACAATATGAACAAAAGATGATTGATTTTAGTAACTGGCTGAGTTTCTGATGTCATTCTAAGGGGATCCAATATTTGCCAGCTTGGGAGAACATGATTAACAGACCACATTGCTTTGCAAGGGATGGACTGTACCTGTCCCCTCTAGGCTTTCAAATACTGGCTAAAACATTATCCACCCCACAATATCATTTATAAGCAATGTCAAATTGTCAAATGTACCAGCATTTAAAAACCAATTTAACTGAACCTCAAGAGATTACTGCTCAGTGCCAGGAGCCTAAATAAAAAAACTACACTCCCTCCAAGCCCTCCTTACACACAAGAATATAGACATCAGTGCAATTACCTAGACATGTTTTAAAGCCATAGAGAGAAACCTGACAGTGCAAGGTTTCAGTGCTTTTCATACTTTTAGACCAGTAGCTGCACAGGCAGGGGCTAAAGATGGTGGTGTCTCACTATACATCAATAACTATCATACCTCTACGCTGGTTAAATAGGATGACACTCTAAAGTTTCTCCACATACAGATCACCATAGACAAAATTGTTTAGTATATCCTAACTGGCTATAGGTCAGCCTCCATGTCCCCAAGAAACTCATTACACATACCCGGGCCTACTGGACAAGCCATCCAACCAAACATTCTACTCATGGGGGACTTTGATTACTCTTCTATAGACTGGGAATCTTACATGGCTTTGAATTTGCAGGTACAGCAATTCCTGCACATTGTAAATACAAGCAAGCTTAAGCAATTAGTGCACACATCCACTAGAAGCTCCAACATACTGAACCTTCTACTCAAAATGAGTGACAACTCCCCCCAAAGTCACATTCTCCCTGGTAGGTTCTAACCATAAAGCCATCTCCTTCATAATCAAAATCAACTCAGTAACCCCAGTAAACCCAGTAACAGTCAGGAACTGTTCCAAGTCAAACTTCATTGCCCCTCTGAACCTAGAGAACACAGCAGCCTATGTATAATTGTTCACAGAAACTCTTTGCAGCCAAGCTAATGCCTGCATAAAGGCTGCTGTACCTATCAGAAGTAAGCCTATAACTAACTGCAAAACAAGCCACCTTGGTGACATCCCAAATTAAATAGGATATACAACAAAAGGAAAAAAGAAATCATGGTAAAAACCAGGAATTTTAATTCCCATAAATATAAGAACTCTCTCATCAAACTAAACAAGCAACTAGGAAGGCTAATTATATCAGGTTAAGGCAACTTTAAGGTTAAGATAGCCTCCCACACAAAAGATAACTATAAGACATTCTTCAGCTATGTCAGACACCTCAAGGGCAGCACACAGTAGTGTGCTGAACTAATGGTAATACCACATTCACTGAGCCCGGCGATATAGCAAATCTGTTGGCTGACAAATTAAGTTTTAACTTCACCCCCCCTACTCACCCCCCACCCCCAACCAGCAAGAAATACCCTCAAACATAACTACTTTAGCCACAATTAGACAGCATGTCCTGGCTGCGCACACTAAAACAAAGAACACAGCCTCAATGGGCCCTGATAACATCCTGGGATACCTCTTGAATTGTCTAAAATATGACTTGTCAGGACAAATGAAATCAGAGTCACTATTTCTCTATAGTATCAAGACAGGCTTTGTGCCATTAGAATAGAGGACTGCAACAGTCATCCCCTTATGTAAGGGAGGTCCATCAGCAGATCTAGGAAATTATAAACCCTTTAGTCAGACCAGTCTTATTTGCAAAACCTTGGAAAAAATTATCATGGAAATATTAAAAAAACATAGGAGACCTCTAGACACCATATGCATCCCAATTTGTCTTTGTCAAATGAAGGTCAACCCTACTGAACCTGGTGGACTTCTTTGAAAAGGTCACCATGGCAACAAATGAGGGAAACGTGGTTCATACTGCCTACCTTGAGCTGGCTAAGGCATTTAATACAATACCCCACTCAAGCATTACTAACAAACTTATGGAGTGAAGCATAAACCACTTTATAATGTGCTGGATAGGCAAGTGTCTCATAGATATGACCAAGGAGGCTAGGATCAGTAAGGTCATCTCCATAAAGAGACCAGTAAGCAGTGGAGTCCCTCTGGGCTCCATGCTGGGCCACACATCTTTGACATCTGCTTCTCAAAGGTCATAGCCCATGTCAAAGGCCTCTAGCTGACTAACTCTGCAGATGACTCCAAGATGGGAGCAGTCACAGAATTCCCAAAGATGAAAACACCCTACAGGAAGGTCTAACACAGGCAAATGACTGATGCCACATTTACAGCTTAAAACTCAATCATAAGAAATGCATTATAGTGCCTTTTGGGAATTCAGCCACCATGGGAAACTATTTCATCAATAACACACCCTTAAGATTTGACTGATTAGTCAGGGATCCAGAAACTCATGTAGAAAGTAACCTAGCATTGGAATGACATGTGCCCAAGGTAGTAAGAATATTCTTTTATGCTGCTGAATTTATAAGTAAAGGCATGGTATCTAAGTCCAGGTAGGCCATGATACCACTGTACTTGGTCCTCATCAGACCCATCATAGAGTATAAAGTCACCTTCAGTGTGTGCCTGGCCAGGCACATGTAACAAGTGGAACATCCACAAAGGTTCCTTACAAAAAGAATACAGGGAGGAAACACAATATCCTAAGCTGATCATCTCAAAACCCTGTCTCTTTACTCAGGCTTATAGAGACTACTGGGTGGTGATCTATGTCTGGTGTGCAAGGCATCCTTGGACTCTGCTGTGATGAACCTTTGCCACATCCATAAAACAAACAGCATCAGCACTACTAGATCTAAAGAAATAGATTTTACTTGTGACATAAATAGGACATGTTGGAGTGAAAGATATGTATCTCAGAGAATTCCCATTCCAATTCTCTGGAAAAGACTCCCCATCCATGTGAAGCAAAGCCCCTCCTATTTAATTGCAACTTGGACCAGTGATTGGCAGATTGGAAAATCGCCTCTGGTCTGGTGCCTATGTCCCTGATGGACAGAGGCAGTCAGTAATTTGTGTCAAAACCAAAAATTACCCTCTATATAAATGTCTAAAACATAAAACTTGAGGGTCACATTTTATTACCAGCTGGACTTATAAAGGCTCTAGTGGCCATTAGCCTAGTGCACACCTATGAACAAGAGAAGTATTTTTCATTATTCTTATCATCCAGAACATGACACTTTTCTTCTACTCCATATTTTCTCCATAACACACTGATCTAAATAAACATAAAACTCAAATTATTATCCAAGTTTTAACTAACCTATGCCTTTATAGTCCTTTAGTGATGATGACACTAAGGGCACCCTTTCTCCACTCCCTCTCTTTCATACTTTCACCCCATTCTAACCTATACTTGTCCATCTCAATAAACAGTAACTGTCAATGCATATTCAACAAAACCAACATAATGTAATTTAGGTTACCTGTTTTGACCAGATGTCCTCTCTCTAACTGAAATTTCACTTCTTCAGTCAGACATACAAACGCAATGGAAGTAAGGTCCCTAGTAACAAACTAGGAATTATCCTTTTGCTTTAAGCAAAGAAAAAAACAATTCAGTACCTACACCCTCACCTCCACATCTTCATTTATTAAAATTCACTCCATGTAAAAGGTAGACATGCTAACTCACCCATAGCTTTATTTTATGAGGCTCCCTCTTCTCATAACATAATCAGCATCAGCTCCTTGCCTCCTTTTCTCCTTAGATTAAAAAGAAATGTCATACTGCTGGATGACATTAATGTCTTTAATGTGGACTAGCCTGGAACAAATGGATGGAAACTTCAACAAGCCATCAACCTAGTTAAGCTCAATTAACTCATCCTGTTCTCCCTCCTTCTGAGTTTAATTAACCTCAGATTGTTCCCTTTTAGTTCTCCTTACAAACTCCCTTCACAGATAGCTATCCTCCCAGATGATTATTCTAACTAAATTTCTGATTGTCCCATTTTATTTCTTACTGGTCATTTGAGAAATCTAAAATAGTACCTTTTCTTATACACTGCTGCGTATTTCTCCCAAAGAAAGCCACTTTTCTGTGGCTATCTCCAATCCATTGTTTGGGTTCTGTATATTCAGGCACAGATCCCATTGATACTCTATTTTTTTTCTTCTTTTCATTATTCTTACCAAGGAAACAAAATGTTCACTGAAAAACATAGCTTTACAAGAATACCACTGACCTTGGCTAACTCAGGGTATAAAATCTCAAAGTTTAGACAAAAACACTTCAAGCAAATGTAAAGTCAAACTCAGTCCCCAGTTTATCTTCTTTTTTTTTCCAAATTCTGAAAATGCATATTAGGATAGCCATTAAATCTGCCAAATCTACATACTTGTGGTTGACAAAAAAAAAAACAAATATTACTAAAGAATTCCAAACTCTTGTGGGCAGAAGTTAAGAATCTCTAAGGCCAAGATAGTCATGAATCAAACTTCTCCCTCTTAGACTCCAGCAATGGTCCACACACTTCTTTGACTCACAAAAATCTCTTAATGAGTATTTCTCATCAAATCCCACATCCTCCCAGTTCAGCAATTCATGCAGTTCTCACATGCTTCCCATTTCCTTCCTACCATGATTTTCTGTCTTTTCCAAATATATCAGTTCTATTACTCTTAGAAAAATTTCCCTATGAAAAGAGATGTGGCCAAAGGACACCACACACCAGCAACCTGGCACCAAATATTAAAAGCGCAAATAAATCAATGCTTTAAAACCCTTCGTTATAAATAAAGAACGATAAGCATTTTGTCCTGATATTTTCAAGACTTCTTCATATGACATAAATTTGCTTTACTAACATTTAAATATCCTCAGTCACCACATCACATGACCGAGACCCAATCATTGGTGCTCCAAACAGCAGCATCTTCCTCTAACCAAGAAATGTTAGACCAGTCTTTGATCCTTCATTGACAACAGTATTCCATTTGATTTTCACCTTGGCAAAGATTTTAATTTTAAAAGAATAGAGATAGAGGTATTATCATTTATACCTGGCCAACCGTCAGCTTGAAATAACAGTTGCCAGTAAACCTCACATTTTTCAAGGGATAAATGCCATGGAACACCATGGATTACGGAAGACTTGCTCTGAAGAAGTCTTGAAAATGTCAGGATGAAGGCACTTATCATTTTTTATTTAGAAAGAAGGGTTTTAAAACACTGAGTTCTGATTTTAAAGTCTTTGTATTAAACATTTGTAGCTTTTAATATCTGGTGTTGGGTTGCTGGTGTATCGTCTTTTGGCCACATCTATTGTTTTAGTAGTTTTTCACTTCTTTGTGTTGGTTTTTGGTCTGTGTTTTAATCTGGCTATGGAGGATACTACAGCTTCACAACCAGTTTTTAGTGATGTGGACCCAGCTGAGATGTCATGCACAGTCAGAAATCTAACTCTGTTAACCAAACAGCCAATGCAGAAAGTGGACAGTATCTTTACAACTACATACCAAGGGCAGAATACTCATTCCCCTCCAGTGCAATCAATAAAAGGGGATGTATTTTAAGTGCAGCAGCCTCAAATAACAGTAATAGTAATGTTTCACAGGATGAAAGGCAAAGATGCCACAGAGACCCTGCTAATAGGTATAATGGGAGAAATATACCGAACTTGTCCTAATGGATTTTACAAGGTACTGATTTGTTTAAGACCCTGCCTGATACATCAGTGAATGCTTTGAATAAATTAGAAGAATCTGATTGCAAGATTATTAAATTATGAAAATTACAAGTGGAGAATGCTTATTTCAGTATACACACTCTAACCTAGTGCCAAAAGGACTCCGATTATAGAGATATCCAACTGGGTTGGAAAAAGATTCACCATTACACCAAGAAATAATAAAAATTTTTAACTGCCACAGGAGTGACTATATGGAACTGCTGATTAAATATAATAGCACATTTATTGACCAATTAACAAAGGAGACTAATTTTTGGAACAGAGTACAGTAGTTGGTAAGGATTATATTTATCAGTGTGAAGAAATTAGACACTGTGCTAGCATGTCTGGCTGAAGTTTTGTACATAATTTCATATTAACCAGTGTACTATATGCAAGCGTGACTAGCTATGATATTGTAAACAAGTTCTTACATGTTGATTAATGATTTGTTTGTACATGATGTTTGAAGAGTTGAACAGTGTTCTGTTACATGTCTAACTGCACATGTTTGTACAGGAGATTGTAAATGCAGACTGTCTCATAGTCAGGTGATCTACAGATGATGTTATTCCAATGTTTTCAGATGATCTGTGTTTACTGTCAGAGACTGAAAGACATGAAGGGACTTTAAAAGAACAGCTGTTTGTTGATTTTCAAAGAGTGAAATGAAAATAAGAACTGAAACAGTTGAGACAGTTAAGATAGTTTATAAAAGTGACTGCTGAAGACAGATTATACAGCTGAGTTCAGTTCATTGAGTTGAGCTGAGTTCTCAGTTGTGTTCACAGTTGTAATGAGCAGTGGATAACCAAAGGACTCACCAAGAACTGTAAGCCTGTCTTTGCTCTGTTGTAATATTTAGTTTAGATCAGGGACAGTGTTCTTCAGTTAGATAGGAAATTATAGCTAATTAGTCAGAGATTTTCTAAATGTTGGGTTTCTATCCTTTAGTATTAATTTAATTTTCCTGGTAATTGAATTCTGTTTGTTTAATGAAATTACTGTTTTACATTTTTTAATAATTTTGCTGTTTATTAAACATTTTTTATTATCTTACATTGTGACTGGCCAATTAATGTATTCTTTAGTGATTTGAGAGTGCTTATACCTGCTTTGATAATTCCCAGGTGACTCCTAGAGCCTGGATGCTTTAGATAATTTGCTACCATTTCTTTTGCTATCTAATTTTAATAATTGGACACCCCTTTGAAAGGGCATGTAGATGCTCTGATTAGTGGCAATATTCTACCGTATCATTTGGGGGAAGGGACACAGCTGGAAATCTGTGTCAGGCTTTCTCAGAAGTGTTTGTGTGTATGAGATTCAATGTATTTAAGTGTGAGTGTATCAGAGATCTTAAACTGGGACACATTGCTCTGGAGTGTGTAATAGGGAGTTACATTAGGGGTGGACAGAAGTATATAGTCCAGTCCCAGGTTATAGGGCATGTTCCTATTGTGCTCTTAGGAGAAATTGTAAAATATTAATCCTGTTTTAAGTGACAGTCTCACATTGGAAGTAGAAACAGAAGTATACGGACAACCAATGGACAGGGAGGGAGGAGCATCCACCCACTTGTCTGAACAAATGGAGGAGGAAACAAGGATACCTGTTCCCCAGATACAATCATAAGGGGAAACAAGGTTAGACACACCTACAATAATGCAACTGAATGGATCTGGATTAAGAATGGTGCCAAGGACCAATGATGACAGTATGTTGGTAGAAAATGATCCAATGCCAATTCTCCATTCCGTAACATTGTTACTAACACTGAAGGGGATTTTAAAATCTATAATGTTACTGCCTGTGATGCCAGTGCACTGGCACAGTAATCAAGGAGCCTCAGTCCTCACCACTAACACCAGTGAAGGGCATCCACATTGGGAGGATAACAAGTGCACACATGGTAAAGTACAAATTCCCTTAAGAGCACACAGAGATCACAGTCAGTCTGGGGCTGGTTTCTCCCTTTCTCTCTAGATCCCAAGTAGTGTTCCTGCCCAAGTAGCTTACACACACACACACACACACACACACACACACACACACACACACACACACACACACACACACACACACACACACACTTTGAGATTTGATTTATATACAAACACACAGACACTCCTGAGGAAGGTTTGCACAGCTTTACTAGCTATGCCACCTTCTGCCCAGGCTATAAGGTAGTAATCACTGACACCAACTAGTCTTATCAGCTACTATAAACGTCCTTACCAAAGGGTGTCTAATTCTACTGTGCAATGTTATTATTATCCAAATGGTAAATGTGATGAACAGCAAGGCTATTGGAGTGGCTTGTACTGTATCACCAAATACATGCAAGTACTTTAAGAGCTTAAATTATCTCTATATGAAACAGCCACAGCTGAAAGGTTTAAAAAAATGTATTAATAAATAATAAAAACACAAGACAATACTCATTAATTCAACACAGTGACAGAAAGTTCAGAAATCACATGAAAATTCTTTAAAACAACATTGTAGGACTGTCTCACATAATATAGAAAACATGTACACTAATCTGGCTATGTTCCTATCTATTCCTAAGAGAAACTATGTTCTAAATAACTTTACTTACAGAGCAAGGCACAGTGCTGGTGAGTTGTTAACAAGTGTGAAGACAAATACAAAATGCACTTCTTTCTTTCTGAGATAGTCCTTAAATTGCTAATACACTTTACTGCTAAGTCAATTCAGATTGCATCATTCTTATCACTTCTGATTTAGTTCCCAGGCTATCAGAACTCAAAATTTAACATTTCTTTGTGATCTGCAGCTGCCAGAAAGTCACATCAATGAAAGACACTTTACATGTGAAACCTAGTAATTATCTCTGTCTTAAGACAATAAAAAGAATTTCCAGCTGCAGACAACCTGTCTCCTAGCTTGAGATCACACGCAGTCATACAATTCTTTACTTATCAGCTTTCTTCAAGCAGGGTGCACTGTGGTTACATTTTTGAAGCTCAGAACATAACACAGTTTTCTTACATTTGTGAAATCAGCCTGTGGATCATATTAATATTTACAAAGACATAGAATTATTTACAAAATTCTATCTAGCTAGGCGGGCAGCCTCTCAGTTTATCAGACTGCCTACAACATAAACAGTGAATTGCTGGAGCTACTTGCTAAAGGCAAGACTTTCATCCCTTTAAGGAAAACTAATATTGCAAAATAATGATTTATTTGAAATATTTTGTTAGGAAGTTAAATTTTAAGATTTTATTTAATGAAACACCTCAAGTATTCAATGCTCTTCAAATTTTTAGCACATTTAACCCCCTTTTTAATTCAATCCTAAACATGTTTGACAGAGTTTGTGAACTTGACTTTAGGGAAATGTTGAGCAAAAGAAGAAGCCCTGTTAATGCCAACATGAGTAAATATGACTGGACCAGATTGAATGACTTAAAACATGTTAGTTTAAGAGTCATGAAATCAGATAAAGGGGGAGGCTTAGTCATTATGGATCAGAAAGAATATAAGAAGGACATGTTAATTATGCTATATGAAAGTGTTTATGAGGTGGTTTCCATGAATGAAATGAATCAAGCTTATTGAAGGATTATAGGCCAATTAAACAATATGTTCATTGAAGGAAGAATAGCTATAGAATAACTTAATTATTTGAATATTTCCCCTTTTACTCGTACACTGTTCGGCATTCCAAAAATTCACAAGAACATTGAAAATCCCCCTGTGCATCCAATTGTGAACAGTAGAGGATCCATAACCCAGGCATATGCTAAGTTTGTTGATTTTAAACTGAAAGAGCTACTGAAAAATGAGCCACAAGTATGCAGAAATGTGTGGGAATTTTTGAGAAAAATCAGTAATATATGTTTTGAAAATAATGACATTTTGG
This sequence comes from Protopterus annectens, assembly GCF_019279795.1. Lineage (NCBI taxonomy): Eukaryota > Metazoa > Chordata > Ceratodontiformes > Protopteridae > Protopterus > Protopterus annectens. Next base: position 108,896,529 of record NC_056729.1, read on the forward strand.
CTAGCATTGACATTGTAGATTTGTATACAATGATATCCCATGATGTAGGGTTAACTTGGTTTTGTGATTTTTTGGAAATTAAAGGTATGGATAATAATTTGCTTGACATTTTAGAAGAGTTATTAGAGATTGTTTTAATGAACAATTTTATTATTTTTGATGATCATTTTTTTCATCAAATGAAAATGGTAGCTATGGGGGTCTAATTGTGGCTCCTTGTATACTAATGTAGTGATAACTAAATGGGAAAGAATATTTGTTTTGGATGGACCATTTAGTCAGTTGATATGTTTTTATATCAGATATTTAGATGATTTGTTTATTATTTGGAAAGATTCCAAAGAGATGCTTATAGAGTGTGTCCAATTTATTAATTAGAGTATGGACCTCTTAAAGTTTACCTTTCAGATGGATAACATTAAACTCTCCTATTTGGATGTTCAGTTAACTAAGGACCTGGAAAATAAGTGTTGTGCAAAAATCTTGTGTAAACCTACCTATTAGAATACGTTCCTTCATTTTACTGGTGCCCACCCCCCTGACACAGAAGAAATCAGTTGTGAAAGGCCAGTTTGCTAGGGCAGGGAGGATGGTCACGAAAGACTGTCATTTCTTAGAAGAATTTAACTTAATGAAAACGTTTCTGAGGAGGAGATATCTGGAACGTTTTGATGCAGAAATTAAAGAGAAAGTTATAAACAAGAGGAGGAATAATTTTTTATAACCCTATTTTGCATTTATACCAGGAAAGAAATTATCTTGATCCAGATCTAGAAAGGGCAAAGGTGATGGTAGAATTTTCATTTTCATTTATTATGAATTACAATCGAGATAGCAATACTATTAGGTGAATTCTGAATAAAAATTGGGATATTTTAAGGGAACTGTGTGATTTCTGAAAACAGCTTCCTGAAAAGCCTCATACTGTGTTTAAGAGAGAGAGAACAATCTTAAAAATATTTTGCAGACTGAAAAACCTAGTAGAAGCATTGGCTTGGCCAGTAATCAAGTGATGAAATGTGGCCATTGTTCTTGCTGTAAATGGATTTATACTAGACAAGCCTATTACGTTAAAGACAAACATATTGCTGTAAAAGGAAAATTTAATTGTAACAGCAAAGGCGTAGTTTATGCTGCACTATGCTAGGTTTGTAAGAGTTTCTGTATAGGAAAAACTGAGAGGATGCTAAGAGAAAGAGTGTATGAACACCAGTATGAAATCTGTAAAGAAAAAAACTACTAATGCCTTTGCTAGGAATATTTTGGAATTTTCGGATCATTTTTCCATTTTATAATAGTGGTGCATGTCCCCTGTAATCCAAGAGGTGGTTGATAGCATTTATACCTTGAAAAATATGAGGTTTACCGGCAACTGTTATTTCAAGCTGAAAGTTGGCCAGGTATAAATGATAGGCTCTATATTAGAAGCACAAATGGTCGGAATGTCGACAACCTCTTGATCGACATGCATGTGTAGAATGACCATTTCAGCAAATGGCCATTGTGTTAAATCTGCCCTTTTCCCCACTGTAGTGCAATCTCAGAATTAGTATATTTAGTTAGTGGGGTGGGTGGGGCAAAGCCCCCACTTTATAATGTATGTTATATTGTGTTTTTTGTATTTGACCTAACAATTTCTTGATGTGGCCATTCACTAAAATGGTTATTCAACACATACATGCCGATCAAGAGGTTGTCCACATTCCAACTGTTCATGCTTCTAATATAGACCCTAAATGATAATACCTCTATCTCTAGTCTTTTAAAATTAAAATCTCTGCTAAGGTGAAAATCAAATGAAATACATTTGTCAATGAAGGATCAATGATTGGCCTAACATTTCCTGGTTTGAGGACAGCGTTGCTGTTTGGAGCAGCAATGATTGGGTCTTGGCCATGTGATGCTGTGACTGAGGATATTTAAATGTTAATAAAGTGAATTAATGTCATCTGAAGAAGGCCTAAAACATCAGGACAAAAGTGCTTGTCATTCTTTGTTTAGAAAGAAGGATTTTAAGACATTGGTTTCTGATTTTAAAGTCTTTGCATTAAGTTTTTGGAGCTTTTAATATTTGGTGTTGGGTTGCTGGTGTGTCGTCCTTTGGCCATGTCTCTTCTTTTAGTAGTTTTTCACTTCTTTGTGTTGGTTACAATTTTCACTATACTAGCTCATTGTCTGACTCCCCTTCTTCAAGATCTTATGAGAAAATTGTTCCTCATTTCTTACCTTTACCCTACATTTACAGTTTCCTGCTTTGCATTGGTGTCATCCATAAAGATAGGAAGATAGGAAGAAACACAAAAACTTTCACGGAGGCTCTCGATAATAATCTGCTCAAGCAACAGAGACCTCCAAATCAGAAACACAAGTGACCTCCCACCACCAACACAACCTAAATGACACATACTCCACAGACTCAGTGTGCAACTCAACCACAGTCCATAATGCAAAACAACATACCCAACATACTACTCACAGGTGACTCTATACTCCGGCACACTGATGTCCCATTCACCAGGCTAAACAAGAAGAAGGTCACTGTCAGCTGACTGTTGGGTGCCAGGATCTGCCACATAACCCATGCACTCAGGTCACTCCACAACAAGTACAAATATGATTCTATGATTGTTCATGTTGGTGTGAACGACCTGAGATGTACCTCCCTGGACTACATGAAAAGAGACATGGAAGAACTCTCCGATCTTGTAGCCCAGGCATGTATGACCCTAGCCCTGAGTAGCATTCTGCCACCACCCAGAATGATACCGCAGTACAAGGACAAAATGATTGACTTCAACAATTGGCTAAGCTTCTGGTGTCATTCTAAGGGGATCCAGTATCTGTCTGCCTGGGATGACATGGTCAATAGACACCGATGCTTTGCCAGAGATGGTCTGCACCTGTCACCCCTGGGATTCCGGATACTGGCAAAGGCTCTTGCTGCCCCTATAGTGCCTTTTCTGGCAAGGTTCAAATGACAAATTCACTACCATAACAGCAACAGGCAAGCAAAAACTGAGGGTAATGCTACTCAATGCTAGAAGTCTAAATCTCAAAATGCACTCACTCAAGGCACTCCTTAAAATGGAGAACATCGATGTCTGTGCAGTGACTGAGACCTAGTTCAAGGCTCCAGAGAGCACCTCAGCATTACCAGGCTATAACTCATACCACACATTTTGGCCATTTAACCTGGACCGGAACACCAAAGGCTGAGGTGTGTCCATATTCATTAAGGATATCCACACCTCCAGGCTAGTTGCTCAGCATAATGCAGCTGAGGTTATCCAGGTGCAACTAACTCTGGGCAAAACTACAATCCAAATTGTAGCTTGCTACAGATCCCCCACCATGCCCCAGGATTTCCACTCCTCTTTTCTTGATATACTGGAAAATATTAGGGTTCAATCAAACACCCTAATATTGGGTGATTTCAACTACCCCACCATTAACTGGGAAAACTACTCATGTACCAACACCTTCGCTCAGCGCTTTCTGGAATTCATAAATTCCAATGCCCTGGATCAACTCATCCACACCCCCACCAGGGGCAACAATATCCTAGACCTAGTCATTACCAACATAAGTGACTGGTGTTCCACACCTGAAGTCAACTCCTCTTTGGTCAGATCCAACCATAAGCTAATCACCCTAGATATCCACATCCCGCCCCCACCCCCCATTAAGGAAACTACAGTAAATTTTTTCTCCAAAGCCAACTTCATGCTTCTTAAGACAGAAATGGTGAACTTCATGACACCCATGCTGATGGACAATACAGTTATGACTGCTGAATCCTACACAAATGCACTCTATAAGCACTTACACGAGTGCATGGATCATGCTATCCCAAACAGAACCAAGATGCTATCCTCCAAAAAAGGAAGCCAATCCGGTGGTTTTCTGCCATAAACAAACTCTACAACAGAAGGAAGAAATTGTTACAAAAGAGAGTATAATCCCATCAGTGGAAGAGCTCCCTGGTCAGCCTCAGCAAGAAGCTGAGATCCCTTATAAGATCCTCAAAAGCTAGCTATGAAAACAAGATTGCCACTGAATCTAAAGACAACCACAAAGCATTCTATACTTATGTCAAGAATCTCAATGGCAACACCCAGATCTGCTCTGAGTTACAGCACAATGGCACAAACATTACAGAACCAACTGATATTGCCAACATCCTGGCAGATAGGTTCAGTGCTAACTTTACCCCTCTCTTACCCCCTAAAGGGCCCATATCTATACAGGAAGAATGCAGAGTCCCTGCAATCATAACTTCACAGGTAAAAGCAGCACTCTCTAAAGCCAAAATCACAGCATCCTTGGGACCGGACAGCATTCCAGGCTGTGTTTTACACAAACCTCAGAATGAACTAGCTCCCAACCTAAGCACCATGTTCAATCATAGCCTCACATCAGGCTTTGTGCCCACTGAATGGCGCACAGCAACAGTTATCCCACTCCACAAAGGGAGAGCCACTGCTGATCCTGGGAACTATCGCCCTATTAGCCTAACGAGGCTGGTCTGCAAGGCCATGGAATGTATCATCATGGAATTCCTAAAGAAAGACATTGGTAACCACCAAACTCTGGACCACACCCAGTTCAGGATTGTGAAAGGCAGATCTTGCCTCCTGAACCTGGTCGACTTTATTGAGGCAGTCACCAAAGCTGTAGACGAAGGTAAGGTATTTCACACAGCCTATCTTGACCTTGCCAAGGCTTTCAACACCATCCCCCATTCTGGAATTATAGCTAAACTCACTAAACTAGGTATAAATGTCTATGTCACAAGATGGGTTGCCAACTGGCTCACTGACAGAACCCACACTGTAAAAGTTGCAGACTCCAAATCTGACTTCAAACCAGTGACAAGTGGAGTACCACAGGGTTCAGTCCTGGGACCTCTCCTGTTTGGTATCTACTTCTCTGAAGTACAGGCTAACACATAAGGCCTCTAGATAATGAAGTTCACAGATGACTGCAAACTAGGAGCTATAGTCGAGTCCCCAAATGATGTGGACATCCTACAGAAGGGCCTCACTGAGACAGATGCCTGGTGTTAGAGCCATGGTCTCAAGCTCAATGCCAAAAAGTGCATTGTTATCTTCTTTGGTAAAAACTCTGTACCTGTGGACTACCACATAGGAGGCAGTTTTCTCAACACCGAATGTGTGATAAGAGACCTTGGGACCCAGGTGGGCAGTAGTCTCTCCTTTGATAATCACATTGCCACAGTAGTCAGGAAATCCTTCTACATGGCACACTTCATCAAAAAAGGGTTCTCATCCAGGAAAAAAGAGGTCATTGTTCCCCTCTACTCGACACTCATTAGGCCCATTATAGAGTACAACGCCCCTTTTGGAATGTACCTCACAAGACATCTGCAGCAGCTGGAAGGGGCACAGAAGTACCTCACAAAGAGAATTAGTGGCCTCAAACAGATGCCCTTCACTGATCATCTCAAAAAACTCCAGCTTTACTCTGTAGCATATCGCCTACTCCGAGGTGATCTCTGCCTAACATATAAAGCTATGTCAAACCCAAAGCTGTTGGACATGCTACACCTAAAGAAAATCCAATCCCTCTGAGCTACATGCTCTAGGGACCTAAACCTTGTCACCACAATAAACAGGACTTGCTGGAGGGATATATTCCTGTCCCAGAGACTCCCCATACACTGGAACAAGCTACCCATCTATGTCAAGCAAAGTTCCTTGTTAACACTCTTCAAGAAAAATCTTGAAGAGTTAATGGGAAATAATAAATACACCCCGGGGATCACTTCTGTGGCTCTGCTCGACAGAGGCACAGGAAATTAAATTTTTTGGGTTGGCATAAGCCAGGGAACTTTGCTGGCTAGGCTTACTTTGGCCCTTTGGCCAATAGCCTAGTACCTACCTATGAACCTATGAAACTATAAGATGGCTGTCATCTTCCCTCCTCTCCTTAAAATCACAAAGCTCACTCTCCTTGAGCATTTGGACTTAGTCTTATATTTTTCTTTGAAATAGTTTTGTATAAACAAACCCATAATTTCATTAATGATAATCACATCATAACAGCTCGGCAACATGGCTTCTACCTGGGTTTTAATACTTCTACAGCTCTTTATGATGTAATGAGCGACATTTTTGTATTATAGCTAAAGGCCCTATTGGTTATATGACGGTTTTGACTTAAAAAATGCGTGTAATTCTGTTGTCCACTCAGTGGTACTAAAACACCCTAACAAAAGAGAAGCCCCCGACATATACTATCAATTATTTTAACAATTAGTATCTTTAGAAAAGCACCTTTTCACTTTTGATATTTAAGTACTCTGTCAGTATCAGCCATTTCCATTTTGATGTCTCTAAAGGCTCATTTCTCATTACCATACTATTCTTTATATATTTATTACTTCACCTTCCAACCTTTATCATGCCCCTTGATTGCTCTGTGCTAATTACCTTCTTCTCAGTATCTCTGCAGTCTTATTTGATTTATGGTATCTCCCCAGATGCAGTGGCAATGAAGTTTGCACTTTTCTCATGTACCATAGACTTACTTCCAGTTCCTTTTAAAGTAAAAACAGGACATTTGAGATACCTCATGACTTTTGAACAACATCCCTATTACTATGCGTGATCCTTTAGGTATACCCAGGAAACAGGTCAATTTCTATAAATTTCTTTGAGTGATACATTGTGCCCTTCTAAAGTTAAAATTCCATGTTCCAAAGACATGCATCTGGAGCTTTTCTCCCCGGGCATCCACTGAAAATTAGCTCTGTTCCAGTTGGTCTTTCCCAGTAAACAAATGTTAAATAAATAAAATAAATAAATGTTTACTACATTTCTGACAACTTTCTAAGCAGAAACTTTCCTAGAGTCTGAACAACCACTTCTCTCCAGAAAACCAGGTACTCAGATGTAAAACAATATTTATATCTAAGACTGAGTATTCATTTCAACTTGGTTCCCTTGGAACTCCCAGTATACTAACACTGTATAGAAAAACCCTAATAAAATATGACATTTTTAAACTTTCAAATGGTGGAACCCATCACTGCAACCTTCTCTTGTTTACCATCATCATTCACATAAATGATACATCCACCTTTATTTTATCAATAATCCTCTATACATGTCTCTTTCTAAAGGTTTACAAACACCTTTCATGCATTCTTACTTCATTTCTATTCTCCTTAAAGTAACATCCTCAGAACTACTATATTGTGATGTCTTCCATGGACCACAGATGGAGCATTTTACAGCTTTGCTCCTAATCCATGAAATCCCTTTCCATGAAATCAGAAATTGCATAACTATTTACTATTTTCATATACAGTCTTCAGTCCAAAGTATTCAATTATAGTCAATATATAATTTTGACCCCTTGCCCCATAGTGCTCATTTCTTCACAATGCTACTTCTTTTTCTTCACATTTCAACTTCTGAAGGAGAACCTTTTCTTTCATTTCTTGTTTAACTCTTGTTCTTTTCAGGTTCAAAGAGGTGACAGGTGCAGGCTCTGTTTACTTTGGAGCCCTTCTGTGCCTTTTTAAAGCTGTAGGGAACTTCAGTGTTTTTATTTCATACTTCTGTGAATGACAGCTGTTCTACCCAATTACTGAGTATGCTGCTGGTGATTTAAAAGGCCTGTTGTTAGCAGATACTATAATTCATTTCAATTTTAACTTCAGAAGAAGGGGAAACATATATTTTATTTTCTTGTCTAACTTTTGTCCTTTTCAGGGCAAAGAGTTGACAAGTGCAGGTTTTACATTAATTTGGAGCTCTCCCACATCTTTTTAAAGAAGTGGGTAACTCCAGGGTTTTTTGTTTTAACTTCTGTGACTGGTAGCTGTTCTAGTCAATTAGTGATGGCATTGTGGGGTATTTAAAATGCCCATTGTGAACAGATGTAAACTGAGTGGACACATTTGCATCTTGTGCCTTTGTGCCATTTTGTGATACCGTGATACCAGAAAACTAGAGATCAATGTTTTCCCATATATCAAGGATCCTGTAGATTTGTAAGTCTTGAACAAAACAAACTGCCATGAAAAAAACTTGCTCAAAGCTAAACATTGACAAAAACATAAACAGTTTTGGAGAAATGTGTTTTTTTTTTTTTTTGAAATTCTGGAATCTATTGGGATACCTGGCAGTATATGGTTGTTTTTTATAATTTCTTCCTTGGACTGTGGTAATGGCCAAAAACATCTCTAACACTGGGAGTGGCAGCAAATAAAGCCAATGACTGAGAGCTTTCATTCTTAATTTACTAAAAGAGCTTCATCAGAAAGACTTATAAGTCTTATATTGCCTTTGTTATACTGCTTACATTTCCATATTTCATCTTGCATTTTATATTTCCTTGTAGATTATCTTTTTTAATATGGATAAGCTTAATAATCATGGACTAGAAGATTTACTAAGCAGTACCTTTCTGTTAGAATGCAAAATGTGTGGTAACTTCTTAATAAATGAAACTCAGTACATGTATAATACTTGCTTAAACTGTGTGAAACTGAGAGATATAAATGATTTACTGTAAGGAAAAACACAAGTATGGATGAATGCACTTGTACTTCTAGTAAAGCAATTGAACCTACAAGCATGTTTATTGAAATGTTACTGGATGACATAGTTGTTAAGAGAAGTAGTGAGCTACCTAAGTGTAATTCATTTGAACCCAAAGATTTATGTGACACTATTAAGTGTAAAAGAAAGGGGGATACCATAATTGACAATGTATATTCAGAACATATAGTCATTTCCAAAACTCATTATGAAAAAAAAAAGGCAAACTATTATACAAAAACTGTAGTAACAGCTAGTATTGAAGATGCTGTTGATATATGTATATATATGGATTCACTTTATAACCTCAAAATACTGAAATATAGAGTTTCAGTATCTCGAGACTATAAAACCGAATCCACAAAACACAGACACAAAAAAAACACGAAATTCACAACACCGAAAAAAACGCACACACTATACCACACATACACCACAACACCCACATCACAACATAAAGAAACAAAACTACGCACATACACAACTCATACACACATGAGCAGGGGGAAAGCCCCCCTGCTCCCCCCACACCCCCCTATTTATATATACTAACTCCGAGATCGCACAAACACAAAACAAAAGCCAACTCACACACGCACATTCTCCGACCCCTCACACACACATCAAACACATCAGCATACTCACACACACTCTAACTCCCACTCAAAACCCTTAGAAAACACTTACCTGACATAACACCTACATCCACACACGGCACCACGCACCATCAAAACACAATCCCGGACATTACACAGCGTAAGGTCATAACCGCGAATTCGACATATATTCGAGTTCGCGATTATGACCCTTTGCTATTTTTAACATTCTGCTTTATAGTCTCGAGATACTGAAATTCGACATTTCAGTAATTCGAGGTTATAAAATGTTTATATATATATATATATATATATATATATATATATATATATATATATATATATATATAAAATATATATATATGTACTATTCATCATAGCTGAATTCCACGTCTGCATAGACTGAACATTTGTCAGTTGTTTCATCAAAGTTCATAGGTGTATACTAGGCTAATGACTGTAAGGGCCTTTTTAAACCTAGTTATGCATCCTAAATCTCTAAGTTCTGGTACCCATGATAACTGCAAACAGGGACTCAGGAGATGAAACATTTACAAGCAGGGGGTATGGGAGATGAACTATTTACAGGCTGCCTGTGTCCATTAGAGACATAAGTGCCAAACCAAGGATGAATTTTGTGTTCTCCATTCAATTGAATTGGGTTAAGAAGGAACTCTATTTCACATGGATAGGGAGACATCTCCAGAGAAGGAGTATTCTCTGGGATACATGTATGTCTGTCCATCAGGCCCTATTTATATCAAAGGCAATATTTAAATCTTTAGAATGTGTAATTTTGGTGCTGTTTATAATTTCATGGGTGTGTACTAGGATAATGACCACATGGGCCATTTTAGGCCTAGTCATCAAATGATCTGTAAACAGGAATCAAACTCTACATCACCTTTACTGTTTCTAAACTATTTCTCAGTTAGTAGACAAATAGTTCAAAATTATTACTCACCTTTTACTAGTTAATGTTACCAACATGGAATCAATTTATCATATCTCCACCTTATGTAGTAAGGTTCTATATGAAAAGTACTTCCCGAGTTCAGTATATTTACCTTATATAAATAAGATGAAATAAAAACAGACCTTTACTTTCACTTTCTCTAGAGAATAGAAATGGAGCATAGGAACAGGGGAGCAATACTAGATAAAAAATGATGAGGACCATGCGATGCATAGCCATGTATACCTTTAAGCAGACACACTTCAAAGCTCATGCCTTCCTTTTCAACCACTAAACAGGCCGTGAATATTTTGAGGTAGGAACCTATCTGTCCAGTCAGTCTTGTTTATTTGCTGTTATAGATGCATGTCTCTAGCACAAGTGTTTGTAGGACCACTGCTTTTGCATAGAAATAGGAGATCCAACAGGAATAGTTTTTTCACAGCCCAAAAAGCAAAATGCAGATCACATCTGAGCAGCCTTTAGGCTACTGCTCTTAGGAGAACCATACTAATCTGTTGGGATTGTTGAAGGAATTAAGGCCTTGATTCTCTTGGATAGATGTCTTTGGGACCTTTCCAGTGGCTTTATACATTCCAAGTTACTTAAATCGGTACTTGCTGGAAATATGCATCACTTAACAGGATCCTGTGTTGCCATTTCCACATTTCTTTTCTCACCTCCTATTTGACATGCATATTTGTGTCATCCACACTTATTCATCACTGCAATATTATCATGATGGCAGAATAATCTGACAAAGGCTATTGTGATCCTTGTTCCATGACATCATTACTGTAAGTGGCATGAGTTAGAGACAAGACCATGTGACATGCAAAACCTTAAGCCTACACCCATTCTTAAAGACATATACTCTCCATCTTGTTTTTTTCTAGAAAGGCATACCACTATACAAAGTAAACATTATGTTTTCAGGTAGTTATTATTTTTTCATATAGAATCTATTACTACACTAATAGACAAATAGCATATCAGTGGCTTTGCAGTGACTGTGGAGGACATTTCAAAACAACATTATTCTAAGTACTTTTCAATCCTTTTCTGAATCTTCCTGGTTTCTATACATCTGTTATGTACAGCTACTAACAGTCATAGGTTTCCTTCCTTCCAAATGTATGTTCTGCAATGATTTTCATAGATAACTGTCTGCCTCATTCTGTGATTCATGGATATTTGTCGCAGTTATGTACACATTTAATTGCTCTGTTGGACTCTTTGTGAATTCTTTTGGAGTCTTCATATCTAATTCAACACGTCTTACAACTGTCTAGACGTTTTTGAAGTAGCACTCTGATCAGTCATTCTCAGATGGTTATATGTATACTGACTTCATTGGTTTCACCTATGATTCTGTTCTCTGCAAACGTAGTCTTGGTACTGTAATATACACATTTCTTCTATTTCTTCAACAGATTTACAAATCTTCTCCTTGAATATACCTCCTTCCTCAAAGTAACTTTCAAACAGAATTCTTGCATGTGTATTCTAACTATGTCTCCAATGTTTAAAACTGCTAAAGGGTTACCATACTTGTCATAATGACTCCGTCTGATTAGCTTGGTTGCTATTCAACAGATGAGCAATATTGTCTTGATTGGCTAATGGTGATAATGAAGAAGCAGCCACTGTAAAGCCCTTATATCCATCAACCACAGAGACGATGTTCCTGCAATGGTGTGTTTCTGTATTCTAGTATTGATAAATGACAGTTCTCTCCTTAACACTTGTACACAAAATATATATATTTTTTCCGAGTTTCTTTGTATTAGGTCATAACTTTGTTTATATCTTTGTAGATATATTGGCTACTACATTTCCCATAAATCCCTCCTCCATCATCCATTGCTTTCATCAATACCTGTATTCAGGAAACTACTAAGTTGTGTGGCATGATAAATGAATTTTGGGCTGGTGATCTTAACATAGACTGATGAGATACAAAAAGAGACATGAGGAAATTAAATCCCATTTCAGGATATGAGTCCCTATTAGACTTAGTCATAACTGACATTCCAGATAATTTTTGACAAATAAGAATTTTACCTGCCTAACACACTTAATGATCACTCCTCTCATTCTTGTCACAGATTCTTTCCAAGCCACTAGGTTACCTCCAGGGATTGTAGAAAGTATATGCTTTTCTGAATCTGTTTAACCCCTACTATTAAGAGAACTGTTTATCCACATAGAATGAATGAAACCCCATCTCTGTCTTATCAAGCTTCCATATCCCCTGATCCCCTATTCAAAATAGGCTTTTCCCAATTATGTATAGGAGATGGGGTGATCTATTCATAAACATAATGTGGTGCTGCATAAATGCATCCTTCTCACTATGTTTACTATAACATCTTTCACTCCTCTAATTCATAGATAAGTGCTACACTAATGAAGAGCATCATGCATATCTCAGCTTCTGTGAATGGCATGTGTATACACTGGTACTCCAGACAGATGGAAGTACTGGATAGCATAACAGCATCATACAGTGCTAACTGGAACAGCAACTCAGTTAGGAATAATGTTTCTGACTAAGGAGCTACCAAGCTTGGTATATCATTCTGTAGTTCTTCTAGACTGAGCTTAACTTTTCCATCGTGCCTTAGTGTGAGTGATAAAATAATTGCAACCATTAGACATAATGGCAGAGCTAAGGTCATTACTATAGTATGTTATGCTGCTCATTTAAGTGCATGCCCTTGGAATACCAGTAAGCTGCCATGTTGGGACCAGCCCATATGACACTGGCATATTGTTTGTGAATCACATAGAATCATAGGAGGTCATTGCATAGGTTTATATCAATTGACCTGTTTCTTGATCTTTCTAAAGCTTTTGTTCTTGTCCCTCATCAAAAACGTCTCTACCAACTGTCTTCCCTTGGACAATCACAACCCACACAACTATGGTTTAACAACTACTTAACTGATAGATACCAGTCTGTTAAATCTCTCTCCACTTTTTCTCCCTTCCTTCCTTCCTGTCAATACTGATATGCCACATTGCTCCATTCTTGGCTCTCTACTCTTTAATATATTATCTAACAATTCAGCAAGCTTCCCTCATAAAATACACTAATGATTCTACCCTAATATGCATTTCCAACACTCTAATACAGCTTCAGAGAATCATTGAAGAAGCCTTAAACACTGTTGAAAGTTGGCTACATGATTATTCC